>NW_027487102.1:0-17641 GCF_050908995.1 Andrena cerasifolii | reverse complement strand
ATCATCCTAGTGACACCCCGATTTCGCATCGGGTTCGTTCACGACGTTTCACCCTCCTGCGGCTCCCTGATTTCAAATCAGGTTCGTCCGCGCTTGACTCCATTCCTAGAGGCTCCCTGGTTTCGCACCAGGTTCGTCTGTAAGTCTACCAACCTCCGAACAGCTCCCTGGTTTCGCACCAGGTTCGTCTGTGAATAATCCAACCTCCTGACAGCTCCTCGACTTCGCGTCGAGTTCGTCTGTGAACATCATCCTAGTGACACCCCGATTTCGCATCGGGTTCGTTCACGACGTTTCACCCACCTGCGGCTCCCTGATTTCAAATCAGGTTCGTCCGCGCTTGACTCCATTCCTAGAGGCTCCCTGATTTCGCATCAGGTTCGTCGTCGCCGTCAATAATCCAAGCGGCTCCCTGATTTCGCATCAGGTTCGTCCGCGCACCTTACTAACAAATTCGTTAACCATATTCCTTGGGAAATACCCTTCTCGCCGGCCTCTCGCGTTGCCGCAGCCCCGGCTCGTGACATTAAAAAAAAATTTAATTTAAAAAAAAAAATTAAAAAAATTAAAAAAAAATATAAAAATTTAAAAATTTTTTTTAAAAATTTTAAAAAATTTGAAATTTTTTAAAAAATATAATTAAAAAAAATTTAAAAACATTTTTTTAAATAAAAAAATAATAATTTTTAATAAATTAAAAAAAAATAAAAATCAACAAAAAAATATAAAGAAATAAAAATAAAAAAATTTAATTTTTTTTTAAAATATTAAAATAATGAAAAATTTAAAAATAATAATAATAATAATAAATGAATTAAAGAAAAATTAAATACAAATTATTTTCTTAAAAAATTCTTTAAAAAAATTAAAAAAATTAATAAATAATTTTTAAAAAAAAATTTAAAAAATTCGAAATTTTTTTTAAAAATTTTAAAAAATTTAGAAAAAAAATAAAAAATAAAGATTTTTTAAAATTTTCTTTAAAAATTAAAACAAATTTTTTTAAAATTTTTTTAAAAAAAAATAAAAAAAATTTAAAAAAATAAAAAAATTTTAAAAAATTTAAAAAATTTAAAAAATTTAAAAAATTTAAAAATTTAAAAAATTTAAAAATTTAAAAAATTTAAAAAATTTAAAAAATAAAAAAATAAAATAAATAAAAAAATTTTAAAAAAATATATAAAGTTTTTTAAAAAAATTAAAAAAAATTAAATTTTTTTTTAAAAAATTAAGAAAAAATTTTTAAAAACATGTATAAAAATTTTAAAAAATTGTTAAAAAATTAACACGTAATTTAAAAAAAAATTTATAATTTTTTTTAAAAATTTTTAAAAAATTGTTGAAAAATTAAAAAAAATTTTTAAAAAAAAAATTTCAAAAATTTGAAAAAATTGAAAAAAATTAAAAATATAGAAAAAAATTAAAAAATTTAAAAAAATACAAAAAAAATTAAAAGATTTTTTGTAAAAAATTAAAAAAAAATAAAAAAAAATTTAAAATTTAAAAAAAATTTTAAAAATTTAAAATTTTTTAAAAATTATAAAATAATTTAAAATATATAAAAAAATTAAAAAATAAAAAATTTTAAAATTGAAAAAAATTAAAAAAAAAATTAAGAAACAATTTTAAAAACATAAAGAAAAAAATTAAAACAAAATTTAAAAAAAAATTTAAATTTGTTAAGAAAATTTAAAAAAAAATTAAAAAATTTTAAAATATAAAAAAAAATTAAAAAATAAATAACAAAATTTAAAATTTAAAAAAAAAAATTTTTTAAAAATTTTAAAATTAAAAAAAAATATAAAAAAATTTAAAAATATATACAAAAATTTAAAAAAAAAATTTTTTTTTTTGAAAATTAACAAAAAATATAAACAAATAAAAATATATTTTTTTAAATTTTTAAAAATTGAGAAAAAAATAAAAAATAAAGAATTTTTTTAATTTTGTTAAAAAATTAAAACAAAATTTAAAAAAAAATTTTAAAAAAATTTTAAAATTTAAATTTTTTTAAAAATATATAAAAAAATAAAAAATTTAATAAAATATATAAATTTTTTTTTAAATTTTAAAATTTAAAAAAAAAATATAAAAAATTTTTAAATTTTAAAAAAAAATTTTATAAAATTTAAGAAAAAATTTTAAAGCATAAATAATTTTTTTTTAAAACAAATTGTTAAAAAATTACAATAAAATTTAAAAAAAATTAAAAAAGTTTTTTAAAAATTTAAAAAAAAATTGTTAAAAAATTAAAACAAAATTAAACTTTTTTTTTAAATTTTTTAAAAAAAATTGTTAAAAAATTAAAACAAAATTAAAAAAAAATTTAAATTTTTAAATAATTGAAAAAAATTTAAAAAAAATAAAAAAAAATTTAAAATTAAAAAAAAATATAAAAAAATTTAAAAATATATACAAAAATTTAAAAAAAATTTTTTTTTTGAAAATTAACAAAAAATATAAACAAATAAAAATATATTTTTTTAAATTTTTAAAAATTGAGAAAAAAATAAATAATAAAGAATTTTTTTAATTTTGTTAAAAAATTAAAACAAAATTTAAAAAAAATTTTAAAAAAATTTTAAAATTTAAATTTTTTTAAAAATATATAAAAAATAAAAAATTTAATAAAATATATAAAATTTTTTTTTAAATTTTAAAATTTAAAAAAAAATATAAAAATTTTTAAATTTTAAAAAAAATTTATAAAATTTAAGAAAAAATTTTAAAGCATAAATAATTTTTTTTTAAAACAAATTGTTAAAAAATTACAATAAAATTTAAAAAAAATTAAAAAAGTTTTTTAAAAATTTAAAAAAAAATTGTTAAAAAATTAAAACAAAATTAAATTTTTTTTTTAAATTTTTAAAAAAAATTGTTAAAAAATTAAAACAAAATTAAAAAAAAATTTAAATTTTTAAATAATTGAAAAAAATTTTAAAAAAATAAAAAAAAATTTAAAATTTAAAAAAAATAAAAAAAGATTAAGAAAAAATTTTAAAAACATAAATAAAAAAATTCAAACAAAATTTAAAAAAAGTTTTAAAAAAATTTTTAAGGAAATTTTAAAAAAATTTTAAAAAATTTTAAAATATAAAAAAATTTTAAAAAATAAATAAATACAAGAATTTAAAATTTAAAAAAAAAATATAAAAAATTTTTTAAAAAAATTTAAAAAAATTTTAAAAAATTTAAAAAGAAAAAAAAATTAAGAAAAAATTTTAAAAACATAAATAAAAAAATTAAAACAAAATTTAAAAAAAAAGTTTAAAAAATTTTTTTAAGGAAATTTTAAAAAAAAATTAAAAATTTTAAAATATAAAAAAATTAAAAAAAATAACTAAATAAAAAAATTAAAAAAAATATATAAAAAATTTTTAAAAAAAATTTTAAAAAATTTTAAAAAATTTTAAATAATTTAAAATATAAAAAAAATAAATAAATAAAAATTTTTGTAAAAAATTTAAAAAAATTTTAAAAAATTAAAAAAAAAAATTTTAAAAACATAAATAAAAAAATTAAAACAAAATTTAAAAAAAAAGTTTAAAAAAAATTTTTAAGATAATTTTAAAAAAATTTTGGAAAATTTTAAAATATAAAAAAAATCAAAAAAATAAATAAATAAAAAAAATTTAAAATTTAAAAAAAATATAAAAAAATTTTTAAAAAATTTTTTAAAAAAATTTATTAGAAAATTTAAAAAAAAATTTAAATTTAGAACAAAGTTTAATATGTAAAAAAAAATTAAAAAAAAATAAATAAAAAAAAATAAAAAATTTATAGAAATTTAAAAAAATTAAAATAAAAAATATAAATGTTACGTATGTGGATTTTTCCCATACGCCGCTCTCAACCACTTTTCCAGCTCGCGTCTGCGAAGGGAAAACGCCCTAAAATCCTTTTGCTTATCACATACCACTAAGGGGGGTCATGATCTCGACCATCTGGATCACGACCATGGGAACGGGAGTGACACGACGACGACCCCGAAGAATTTCCTTATATGGAAATTTCTAATGCATCCCCACTCATTTTTGGGACTATATAAACCCTTTGGTTTCTACCCTCTGCGGTTAAAAGCAGTACAGTTACGCGTAGAGTAACGTCGTGTCACGCTCGTACCGAGTCGGTTGAATTCAGTAAGATCGAGCTAAAGTCTCCGTCGGAATCATAGTTGCGTCATAGAATCCGCGAGTTCGGTTTACATTCTATTGGGTACTTCGAAATAGCCGCTCGTACGCCCCGCATCGCCAGTGCGTTAACACCGAGCAAATTAGTGGTAATTTACAAACATTTATTACACTATTTAACCGCGACATTAACATTTGTACTATAATCTTGAATACACGAATGGTGTTCACTTCTAAATCGAGTTGATTCGTTAAAACCCATCTTTTACCCAGCGATCCTTATAAACTTAGTAGCGCTCACCGACTGATACAACTTTACCGCTCGAGTTGTATCGAATATAAATTAAGAGTTACGAGGCATTAATAACATTTCCCGCGACTCCCTGATCTAGCATCAGGTTAGTTTGCAACCTTTCATCCAGAACAAGGAATCTTTACCAACCTAGTGGCTCCCCGATTTCGCATCGGGTTCGTCCACGCTTAACCCTCCTACGGCTCCCTGATTTCGCATCAGGTTCGTCCGTATCCTACAGCTCCCTGGTTTCGCACCAGGTTCGTCTGTAAGTCTACCAACCTCCGAACAGCTCCCTGGTTTCGCACCAGGTTCGTCTGTGAATAATCCAACCTCCTGACAGCTCCTCGACTTCGCGTCGAGTTCGTCTGTGAACATCATCCTAGTGACACCCCGATTTCGCATCGGGTTCGTTCACGACGTTTCACCCTCCTGCGGCTCCCTGATTTCAAATCAGGTTCGTCCGCGCTTGACTCCATTCCTAGAGGCTCCCTGGTTTCGCACCAGGTTCGTCTGTAAGTCTACCAACCTCCGAACAGCTCCCTGGTTTCGCACCAGGTTCGTCTGTGAATAATCCAACCTCCTGACAGCTCCTCGACTTCGCGTCGAGTTCGTCTGTGAACATCATCCTAGTGACACCCCGATTTCGCATCGGGTTCGTTCACGACGTTTCACCCTCCTGCGGCTCCCTGATTTCAAATCAGGTTCGTCCGCGCTTGACTCCATTCCTAGAGGCTCCCTGGTTTCGCACCAGGTTCGTCTGTAAGTCTACCAACCTCCGAACAGCTCCCTGGTTTCGCACCAGGTTCGTCTGTGAATAATCCAACCTCCTGACAGCTCCTCGACTTCGCGTCGAGTTCGTCTGTGAACATCATCCTAGTGACACCCCGATTTCGCATCGATTTCGCATCGGGTTCGTTCACGACGTTTCACCCACCTGCGGCTCCCTGATTTCAAATCAGGTTCGTCCGCGCTTGACTCCATTCCTAGAGGCTCCCTGATTTCGCATCAGGTTCGTCGTCGCCGTCAATAATCCAAGCGGCTCCCTGATTTCGCATCAGGTTCGTCCGCGCACCTTACTAACAAATTCGTTAACCATATTCCTTGGGAAATACCCTTCTCGCCGGCCTCTCGCGTTGCCGCAGCCCCGGCTCGTGACATTAAAAAAAAATTTAATTTAAAAAAAAAAATTAAAAAAATTAAAAAAAAATATAAAAATTTAAAAATTTTTTTTAAAAATTTTAAAAAATTTGAAATTTTTTAAAAAATATAATTAAAAAAAATTTAAAAACATTTTTTTAAATAAAAAAATAATAATTTTTAATAAATTAAAAAAAAAATAAAAATCAACAAAAAAATATAAAGAAATAAAAATAAAAAAATTTAATTTTTTTTTAAAATATTAAAATAATGAAAAATTTAAAAATAATAATAATAATAATAAATGAATTAAAGAAAAATTAAATACAAATTATTTTCTTAAAAAATTCTTTAAAAAAATTAAAAAAATTAATAAATAATTTTTAAAAAAAAATTTAAAAAATTCGAAATTTTTTTTAAAAATTTTAAAAAATTTAGAAAAAAAATAAAAAATAAAGATTTTTTAAAATTTTCTTTAAAAATTAAAACAAATTTTTTTAAAATTTTTTTAAAAAAAAATAAAAAAAATTTAAAAAAAATAAAAAAATTTTAAAAAATTTAAAAAATTTAAAAAATTTAAAAAATTTAAAAAATTTTAAAAATTTAAAAAATTTAAAAAATAAAAAAATAAAATAAATAAAAAAATTTTAAAAAAATATATAAAGTTTTTTAAAAAAATTAAAAAAAAATTAAATTTTTTTTTAAAAATTAAGAAAAAATTTTTAAAAACATGTATAAAAATTTTTAAAAAATTGTTAAAAAATTAACACGTAATTTAAAAAAAAATTTATAATTTTTTTTTAAAAATTTTTAAAAAATTGTTGAAAAATTAAAAAAAATTTTTAAAAAAAAATTTCAAAAATTTGAAAAAATTGAAAAAAATTAAAAATATAGAAAAAAATTAAAAAATTTAAAAAAATACAAAAAAAATTAAAAGATTTTTTGTAAAAAATTAAAAAAAAATAAAAAAAAATTTAAAATTTAAAAAAAAATTTTAAAAATTTAAATATTTTTTTAAAAATTATAAAATAATTTAAAATATATAAAAAAATTAAAAAATAAAAAATTTTAAAAATTGAAAAAAATTAAAAAAAAAAATTAAGAAACAATTTTAAAAACATAAAGAAAAAAATTAAAACAAAATTTAAAAAAATATTTAAATTTGTTAAGAAAATTTAAATAAAAATTAAAAAATTTTAAAATATAAAAAAAAATTAAAAAATAAATAACAAAATTTAAAAATTTAAAAAAAAAAATTTTTTAAAAAATTTTAAAATTAAAAAAAAATATAAAAAAATTTAAAAATATATACAAAAATTTAAAAAAAAAATTTTTTTTTTTGAAAATTAACAAAAAATATAAACAAATAAAAATATATTTTTTTAAATTTTTAAAAATTGAGAAAAAAATAAAAAATAAAGAATTTTTTTAATTTTGTTAAAAAATTAAAACAAAATTTAAAAAAAAATTTTAAAAAAATTTTAAAATTTAAATTTTTTTAAAAATATATAAAAAAATAAAAAATTTAATAAAATATATAAAATTTTTTTTTAAATTTTAAAATTTAAAAAAAAATATAAAAAATTTTTAAATTTTAAAAAAAAATTTTATAAAATTTAAGAAAAAATTTTAAAGCATAAATAATTTTTTTTTTAAACAAATTGTTAAAAAATTACAATAAAATTTAAAAAAAATTAAAAAAGTTTTTTAAAAATTTAAAAAAAAATTGTTAAAAAATTAAAACAAAATTAAACTTTTTTTTTAAATTTTTTAAAAAAAATTGTTAAAAAATTAAAACAAAATTAAAAAAAAAATTTAAATTTTTAAATAATTGAAAAAAATTTAAAAAAAATAAAAAAAAATTTAAAATTAAAAAAAAATATAAAAAAATTTAAAAATATATACAAAAATTTAAAAAAAAAATTTTTTTTTTGAAAATTAACAAAAAATATAAACAAATAAAAATATATTTTTTTAAATTTTTAAAAATTGAGAAAAAAATAAATAATAAAGAATTTTTTTAATTTGTTAAAAAATTAAAACAAAATTTAAAAAAAAATTTTAAAAAAATTTTAAAATTTAAATTTTTTTAAAAATATATAAAAAAATAAAAAATTTAATAAAATATATAAAATTTTTTTTTAAATTTTAAAATTTAAAAAAAAATATAAAAAATTTTTAAATTTTAAAAAAAAATTTTTATAAAATTTAAGAAAAAATTTTAAAGCATAAATAATTTTTTTTTAAAACAAATTGTTAAAAATTACAATAAAATTTAAAAAAAATTAAAAAAGTTTTTTAAAAATTTAAAAAAAAATTGTTAAAAAATTAAAACAAAATTAAATTTTTTTTTTAAATTTTTAAAAAAAATTGTTAAAAAATTAAAACAAAATTAAAAAAAAATTTTAAATTTTTAAATAATTGAAAAAATTTTTAAAAAATAAAAAAAATTTAAAATTTAAAAAAAAATAAAAAAAGATTAAGAAAAAATTTTAAAAACATAAATAAAAAAATTCAAACAAAATTTAAAAAAAGTTTTAAAAAAATTTTTAAGGAAATTTTAAAAAAATTTTAAAAAATTTTAAAATATAAAAAAATTTTAAAAAATAAATAAATACAAGAATTTAAAATTTAAAAAAAAAAATATAAAAAATTTTTTAAAAAAATTTAAAAAAATTTTTAAAAATTTAAAAAAATTTTTAAAAATTTAAAAAAATTTTAAAAAATAAAAAAAATTTGTGAAAAATTAAAACAAATTCTTTAAAATTTTTTTAAAAAATTATAAGAAAATTAAAAAAAAATTTAAATAATTTTTAAAAATTTTTTAAAAAAATTAAAAAAAAATTTAAAAATTAAAATAAAGAAATATTTAAAAATAATAATAATAATAATAAATGAATTAAAGGAAAATTAATTACAAATTATTTTTTTAAAAAATTCTTTAATAAATTAAAAAAAAATAAATAAAAAATATAAATAAAGAAAAAAATTAATAAATAATTTTAAAAAAATTAAAACAAATTTTTAAAAAAAAATTTAAAAATTTAAAAAAAAATTTTAAAAAATAAAAAAAATTAAACAAAAATTTGTAAAAAATTAAAAAAAATTAAAAAAATTAAAAAATTAAAAAAAATATATAAAATTTTTTTTAACAAATTTTAAAAAAATTTAAAATATAAGAAAATTAAAAAAATAAATAAATAAAGAAATTTTTTTAAAAATTTAAAAAAAATTTTAAGAAATCTTAAAAAAATTAAAAAATTAAAATGAATTTTCAAAAATATAAAAAATTAATAAACAATTTAAAAAAAGAATTTTTTAAATTTTAAAAATAAAAAACTTATAAGAAAATTTAAAAAAATTTTAAAATTTTAAAAAGAAAATTTTAAAATTTTAAAATAATTTAGAATATAAAAAAAATTAATAAAAAAATAAAAAATTAAAAAAAAATATATAAAATTTTTTTAAAAAAATTTTAAAAAATTTAAAAAAATTTAAAAAAAATAAAAAAAATTAAGAAAAAAATTTAAAAACATAAATAAAAAAATTGAAACAAAATTTAAAATAAAAATTTTTAAAAAAATTTTAAGAGAATTTAAAAAAATTTTAAAAATTTAAAAAAATTAAAAAAAATTTAAAAATTTTAAAAAATTTAAAATATAAAAAAATAAAATAAATAAAAAGTATAAAAAAAATATAGAAAGTTTTTTAAAGAAATTTTTATAAAATTTTAAAAAAATTTAAATAAAAAAATAAAAAATTTAAAAAAAAATATAAAAAATTTTAAAAATATAAAAAAATTAAAAAAATAAATAAATAAAAAAATTTAAGAATTTAAAAAAAAATATAAAAATTTTTTAAAAAAATTTTAAAATTTAAAAAAAAATAAAAAAAGATTAAGAAAAAATTTTAAAAACATAAATAATAAAATTAAAACAAAATTTAAAAAAAAGTTTAAAAAAAAATTTTAAGGGAATTTTAAAAAAATTTTAAAAAATTTTAAAATATAAAAAAATTAAAAAAAATAAATAAATAAAAAAATTTAAAAATTAAAAAAATATAAAAAATTTTTAAAAAAATTTTAAAATTAAAAAAAAATATAAAAAACTTTTTAAAAAAATTTTAAAATATAAAAAAAAAATTAAAAATTAGGAAAAAATTTTAAAAACATAAATAAATTTTTTTAATCAAATTGTTAAAAAATTAAAACAAATTTTAAAAAAAAATTAAAAAAAAAATTTTTAAATTTTTTTAAAAAATTGTTAAAAAATTAAAACAAAATTAAAAAAAAAATTAATTTTTAAAAAATTGAAAAAAAAATTAAAAAATAAAGAAAATTTTTTTAAAAAATTAATAAAAAAATAAAAAAAAAATTTTAAAAATTAAAAAAAAATCTTTTTAAAAAAATTTAAAAAAATTAATAAATATTAAAAAACAAAAATAAATTTAAAAAAAAATAAAAAAAATATACAAAAATTGAAAAGAAACATAAAAAATTAAAAAATAAAAAAAAATAAACAAATAAAAATTTAAAAATAATATAAATTTTTTAAAAAAAATTAATAAAAATAGATTTTTAAAAATTAAAAAAAATTTTTTTTTAAATTTAAAAAAAATTAAAAACATAAGTAAAAAAAAATTTAAAAAAAATTGTTAAAAAATTAAAAAAAAATTTTTAAATTTGAAAAAATGAAAACAAAAATTAAATTAAAAAAAAATACAAATTTTAAATAAATTTAAAAAAAAATAATTTTTAAAAATTTTAAATAAATTTTTAAAAAATTTTTAAAAAAATTTTAAAAAAAATTTTAAGAATGTTTAAAGTAATTTAAAAAAATTAAAAAAAAAATTTTAAAAAGATTTTTAAAAAAATTATAAAAAATTTTTAAAAAAAATTAGAAAATTAAAAAAAAGTTTTAACAAATAAAAAAAATAGAAAAAAATTAAATAACATAAATAAATTTTTTTTTAAAAAAATTTGATAAAAAATTAAAACAAATTTTTTAAAAAAAATTTAAGAAAAATTTTTAAAAAAAAATTTAAAAAAAAAAATTTTAAAAATTAAAAAAAAATTTATGAGAAAAGTAAAAAAAATTAAAAATTTGAAAAAATTAAAAAAAAATAAAAGAAAAGAAAAATAGAAAAAAATTAAAATAAAAAATTTAAAAAAAAATTTTTAAAATATAAAAAAAAATTTTGAATAAAAAAAATTTTAAATAAAAAAAAATATACCAAAATTTAAAAGAAAAATAAAAAAAATTAAAGAATAAAAAATAAGCAAATAAAAATTTTAAAATAATATAAAAAAATTTTAAAAAAATTTAATAAAAATAAATTCTTAAAAATTTAAAAAAAATTTTAAAAAATTTTAAAAAATTAAAAAAAAATTTTAAAAATTAAAAAAAAATTAAATAAAAAATATAAAAAAATTAAATAAAAAATATAAAAAAGAAAAAAATTTATAAATAATTTTAAAAAATAAATAAAAATTTTTAAAAAAATTAAAAAAAAAATTTTAAAAATATTTTTAAAAAAATTGTAAAAAATTAAAACAAGATTTTAAAAAAAAATTGAAAAAATATAAAAAAATTAGAAATTTTTTTGAAAAAAAATTAAAAAAAAAAATAATAAAAATGGTTAAAAAATTAAATAAAAATTTTTAAAAAAATTTTAAAAAATAATAAACTTATAAGAAAGTTAATTTTTTTTTAAATTTAAAAAAATAAAATAAATAAAAGAAAAGAAAAATAAAAGTTAAAATATTCTTTTAAATTTAAAAAAATTAAATTAAAAAATATAAAAAAAAATAAATTAATAAATAATTTTTAAAAAATATAAAAAAAATTTAATTTTTTAAAAAAAAGTTTAAAAAATCGTAAAAAAATTTGAAAATTTTTTTAAAAAATTTGAATTTTTTTAAAAAATTAAAATAAAAGAAAAATAAAAATTAAAAAAATTTAAAAACATTTTTTTTAGAAATTTAGAACAAAATTTTAAATATAAAAAAATGAAAAACAATAAATAAAAAAATATGAAAAATTTTTAAAAAAATTTAAAAAAATTAAGAAAAAATTTAAGAAACATAAATAATTTTTTTTGAAAAAAATTAAAACAAAATTTAAGAAAAATTTGAAAAATTAAAAAAAATTAAAAGAAAAATAGAAAAAAATTAAAATACAAAAATTTTTAAAATAAAAAAAAAATTTAAAAATTAAAAAAAAATTAAAAATAAAGAAAATATACAAAAATTCAAGAGAAAAAAAATTAAAAAATCAAAAAAGTAAACAAATAAAAATTTAAAAATAATACAAAATTTTTTTAAAAAATTAATAAAAATAAATTTTAAAAAATATAAAAAAAAATTAAAAGTATTTTTAAAAACATTGTTAAAAAATTAAAACAAAATTTTTAAAAAAATTTAAAAAAATTGAAACAAAATTAAAAAAAAATTATTTTTTTTAAATTAATAAATATTTAAAACAAGAATTAAAGGAAAATTAAATACAAATTATTTTTTTAAAAAATTCTTTAAAAAATTTAAAAAAATTAAAATAAAAAATATAAAAAAGAAAAAAATTAATAAATAATTTTTAAAAAAATATAACAAAAAATTTCAAATTTTTTTTAAAAAAAATTTAAAAAATTGTTAAAAAAATTTAAAAAATTTTAAAATATTTTAAAATATAAAAAAATAAAAGTTTTAAAAAAAATATAAAAAGTTTTTTAAAAAATTTAAAAAAAAATTTAAAAAATTAAGAAAAAAATTAAAAAAACATAAATAAATTTTTTTTTAAGAAATTAAAACAAAATTTAAAAAAAAAATTTTTAAAGAGTTTTTTAAAAAAAATTTTAAAAAATTTAAAAAAAAATTATAAGAAAATTAAAAAAAAAATAAAAAATTTGAAAAACTAAAAAAAATTGAAATAAAATAAAAAGGAAAATTTAAAATAAATTTAATAAACTTTTTTAAAATAAAAAAATTATAATTTTAAAAAAATTAATTTTTTTTTCAAAAATGTAAAAAATATTAAAGTAAAGAAAATTTTTAAAAAAATCAAAAATTAAAGTAAAGAAAATTTTTTAAAAAATTTTTAAAAATTAAAAAAAAAATTTTTTTAATTTTAAAAAATATTTTAAAAAATTTTAAAAAAATTAAAAAAATTAAAAAAATTTTTTAAAAAAAATAGAAAATTAAAAAAAAATTAAAAAAATAATAAAAAATTAAAAAAATAAAAAAAATAGAAAAAAAATTAAAAAACAAAAATAAAAAATTGTTTATAAAAAATTGTTAAAAAATTAAAACAAATTTTTAAAAAAAAAAATTAAGAAAAATTTTTAAAAAAATTTTAAAAAATTAAAAAAAATTTATAAGAAAATTAAAAAAAAATTTTAAACTTTGAAAAAATTAAAAAAAAATAAAAGAAAAGAAAAGTAGAAAAAATTAAAATAAAAAAATTTTTAAAATAGAAAAAAAAATTTAAAATAAAAAAAAAATTTAAAATAAAAAAAAATATACAAAAATTTAAAAGAAAAATAAAAAAAATTAAAAAAGCAAACAAAATAAACAAATAAAAATTTAAAAATAATATAAAAAAAAATTTTAAATTAATAAAAATAAATTTTAAAAAATATAAAAAAAAATTTTAAATTTTAAAAAATTTTAAAAAATTAAAATAAAAAATATAAAAAAGTGCGACACTCCATTTTCTTGCTCTTGTAAGAATTTTCTAACGACTGTATCTCGCTCGCTTGATTGATGTCTTATATGCTATTGTCCCTACTACCTAATTTTCGCAGCAGAGCGCATCGTGAGGGTCGGTACTAAGCGTAACGGCGCGGGGGCTTTTGCTGTGATCAGCGAAATCACGCCTTAGAAGATTTCGAAGCATGACTCGGTACCCGTGAAACTTCTCGCTCTCTCTACATGAGTTTTTTCATTTGTCCTCGTGGGCGGTATAACGGGTAGGTCGGGAGGAAAGGATGTAATAGCAAGAGGACGGGGTCTTGAAATTATTTGCGGAGGGGGACGGGATGGTACCATCTCTATATCCACTTTTGTCTCGGTCCTTGAGGGCTTGCGATGTTGTGTGCGGCGTGCCTTCAAGAAACGGTATCCAATCCAGACAATAAGGAGAACGATGAAAATTCCTCCCAGTCCGGGCAGTCCATAGGTAACATAAGTTGTTAGGTTTTTGGTACGATGATGGGTGGCCGGCTCCCTTGCTTGTCTTTCGATGTCTTCCAGGGCGACTGCGTTTGCTATCGCATGGGCGTCGTGAAGGGTCCCCTGGGGCTCCTTTCCTTGATGGTCGGACAAGATTTTCACGTGGTGTTCCGTGAGCGTTGGCAGGATCCCTGAGATGTCTATGTCGATGGATGGTTTGTAAACGGTTGTCAATGTCTCGGTGTCAACTCCGGATGCCCAGACCTCATCGGTGCCGATCTTAGCCTGACAATCTCTCTTCAGTTGTAATATTCCTGCCCCTGGAGCATTTCATATCCGGCCGCGTGCTTGTTGCATTGGATCTGCAGGGCCTGGGTGTCTTTGATGGAATATAACCAGGTGTTGGATGGGACCATCTTCTTGAGGAAGGTTCGACTTCCGGGAAGGGCCTTGATGTTGCAACTAGACCACTTGATGTTCTGTGGTCTTAACAACGCATCCGTCTCGCAGCTCGGTGCATTCTCCAAGTCCTGGAGCGGTATGCTGAGTTCGCACATGTACATCCGAGGGTGCTTCCTGCATGCTGTGATGTAGTTCTCGTTGGGCATGAAGTATTGGGTTTTGTTTTGGCTGATTGCCAAATATTGTGTTCTTGGTACTATGAATATAGGGTTAGAGACATTGGTTGAGATAGACTGGAACGAAGGGCACGGTTGTAGGTGATAAAGGTCGAAGGGAATTTGGACTTGTAAGGGGATGTCGAGTGACAAGATGATTCGTCCCTGTATGTAGGCTACGTATAATTTGGTCACCCTTTGTAATTGTTCGGAATTTAATTCTTCTGGAGTCAGCGGGAATTCGTATGGCGTGGTTTCGCGAATTCGTTCGCAAGTTTGCGCAAGCTGACTGGGGGACAATACGGCCGGATGTAAGATACCGAGTTTCGCGAACGTAAGCGCGTCCGCAATTATGATGAGCGCGGTCACGTACTCGTCCACGTGCCTGGTCATCAAAAATGTCCATGTCGAAAAGGCTGATTGTAATTCTACTTTTATTTCTCGTTCGTCTAATTGTAATGTACCCGCCGTTATTTCCTTAATTCTATCGCCCATGTTTTGCACGGAACCCGTTACAGCTTTTAGTGTGTTGTGTATATCCTGGAATTCGGATTTTACAATGTGTGTTTGGTTTCCTAACAGTTCGGCTAAGTGGTTTTGATCCTTGTACAGTTTATCTATTTCCTTATTGTAATATTGGGCTTCGTCGCTATCTAAAGTTCCGAAAAGGGCCTTACTCAGCGATCCGATGAATCCTAATGGTACCGATCGCCTGGTGCGGCGGAGCGGTGATTTTCCCAGAATGCTGAGTAGCAGTTCCTCGTAACGTTTACTGTCGAGGAGTTTTCGTTGCAAGGCCGCGTTAAGGGCGTCGGCCGTGCAAGGCGTCCAAATATTTGTATTACATATTGCCTTCATTCGGTCTATCTGGGGTTGAAGCTGCGGTCTCGAAGCTAGTACTTCCGCGACTCCTATGCCAGTGACCAGCCTCCATTGGGTATGGAATACTCGGAGGGGTCTGATCCTTTCGTAGTACAAGCCCGGGTTGTGGGTCAATTGCGATATCCTGTAGTCTCCGTCGATGATGTTACTATTAACGATCGTCCACAGGGACGCAAACAAAAACAGCCCACGTCCGTCCATTGTGGCCGTAGTACGAAGGTTTTCCGAAAATGTCAAATTCGCGGGGGAATTCTATTCTTTTTACGTAGTTGACTACTGCAAATACGAAAAACAAGTGAGATAAAGAGGATGGGGGGGGGGGATAAATAAAGTTTTGGAATGTGGGACCGTGGTTATGGAAGTCGGTAATACGACTCCTTCCTCCGGTCCGTTGTAAGCTTAAACCACACTATATGCGCTTCATTGGCATCAAGGTGGTTTATCTTTATTATAAGCATGTTTCAATTTATCGAAATGTTTTATGATTTGTTGGCCCTTATCTGAGATTAGTACCGCGTTGTTTTGATCGGTAATTGCTTTTATTTTGAAGGGGCCGATGTAATGCGGATCAAATTTGTGGAGCCGGGGCTCCTTTAGTACGTAAACGAGGTCGTTTGCCGCAAAGGTGACCTGATTACTTTTTCGGTCATAAATATTTTTTGAACGCGATTTGCTGGTGTCCAAATTTGATCGCGTGGTCGTTCGGATTTCGTCTAAGCGCTCTACTAGATTTTGTACGTATCCCGGGTATGTTAGCAATTCCTCACGGGACATAGGCGTAAACGGATCTCGAGCTAATTGTCCGAAAACCACTTCGTATGGGGTGAATTTCGTGGCCTCGTGTACCGAGGTGTTATACGAGTACATAGCAAACGGAAGTAGCAAGTCCCAATCCTCGTATCTTTCCAGGTAATGTTTCAGGTACTCAGTTAGGACTATGTGGCTTCTTTCGAGGGAACCGTTGGTCTGTGGTCGATATCCCGAGGTGGTTACATGTTTGATTTTAAACGTTTCAGCTATTCCCTGTATTACGTTATTGATGAAACTTGTTCCGCGATCCGTGAGTATTGCGCGCGGTGCGCCGAAAATTGCGATAAAGTAACGCGATAAGGCGTCGGCCACAGTAACGGCTCGTATGTCCGGTAAAGGGACGGCCATACAGAATTTCGATAGTTGGCATTGCATTGTCAGTACGTGACGGTTTCCGCTTGGTGTAGGGGGAAGCGGTCCTACAGTGTCTAATGCTACCTTATCAAAGGGCCTAGCGGGCGTATCGGTGATTAACATCGGTTCTCGTGTTTTAATGCGTACGAGCTTTTGTTCCTGGCAACTCTGGCAACTTCGTACGAAATCCTCTACATCTCGACGTAAGCGCGGCCAGTCAAATAGGGCGCGGATACATCGGTACGTCTTTGTCACGCCCTTGTGCCCTCCTATAAGGCTTTCGTGATAGTGCCGAATGATTTCTTCCCGTTTATCTTCTGGTGGTAATTGGATTTCGCCGGTGCAGATTGTAATCATGATGGGTGTACGTTTGAAAATCACTTGGCAGTATTTCTGGAGCGCCGTGGCGTCAAAACGGTGTAAGGTTTCGCCATACGTCGCCATACGGAGCGTGCGGACGCGTTCGGTCTCTATGGCGTCCCTGAGCGCTGCTAATGCTGACGTAAGCTCATCTTCTCCCATTTCATGATAGAATCTTCTTGCTCCGACAATGCTGAAAATTTTTCCTTCTTTGTTGTGGGTGATTATTACGCGGTTCCTGATTAATTCCTCGGATAATAATTTAGTCTTGTCGAAAAGTCCGATAGCTTTTAAAGTTTTACAAATGGGGCTAGTTAGTATTCTGTCGGAAGATATAAAATGAGCATAATTGTCCGGGGTCGACGCTAGCGTGGTTTTACGATTTTTACGATTTTTACTTCGCATTGCGTTGGCTGCGTTTCGTCTTCCGAAGCGTCCGGTGTGTTGTTCCCGAGTCTGGGCGACTCCCTCCAGGTTGTTGGAACTTTTGGCGGGACGACGAATGGCCTGTAGCTTGTTTCCTGGAACTCCGTTAAATCGGGCATCTTAGTTGCATCAGGCCCCCGGCTTATGCCTGATTTCTGCCTGGGTGGCGATGGATCTTTCTCCTCCTCCCATGTCTCGTCCTCAGGTCCAATCATGGTCGACTGCGGGATGTCCAAGACTTCTGCGTGCAGAGGTATTCCCCATGACACCCGCTTCTTTGGGCCTGATCGTAGGTCCTCGGTCTTCTGAGGACTGACATTTTCGTGGTGATTCGTTGCTGTCCCTTCTTCTTTGCAGGGATACTCTTCATCAAAGCTCTTTAAAATGGTGATTTCGACTGGCGTGAGTGGGCCTATGCGCGAGCTATCGTTTAATATGGCAGAGTCCTCTTCTCCTTCTTCTGGAT
>NW_027487101.1:0-17652 GCF_050908995.1 Andrena cerasifolii | reverse complement strand
TTCGTTGGTTCGTTGATTCGTTGGTTCGTTGGTTCGTTGGTTCGTTGGTTCGTTGGTTCGTTGGTTCGTTGGTTCGTTTGTTCGTTTGTTCGTTTGTTCGTTGGTTCGTTGGTTCGTTGGTTCGTTGGTGCGCTGGTTCGTTGTTTCGTTGTTTCGTTGTTTCGTTGTTTCGTTGTTTCGTTGTTTCGTTGTTTCGTTGTTTCGTTGTTTCGTTGTTTCGTTGTTTCGTTGTTTCGTTGTTTCGTTGTTTCGTTGTTTCGTTGTTTCGTTGTTTCGTTGTTTCGTTGTTTCGTTGTTTCGTTGTTTCGTTGTTTCGTTGTTTCGTTGTTTCGTTGTTTCGTTGTTTCGTTGTTTCGTTGTTTCGTTGTTTCGTTGTTTCGTTGTTTCGTTGTTTCGTTGTTTCGTTGTTTCGTTGTTTCGTTGTTTCGTTGTTTCGTTGTTTCGTTGTTTCGTTGTTTCGTTGTTTCGTTGTTTCGTTGTTTCGTTGTTTCGTTGTTTCGTTGTTTCGTTGTTTCGTTGTTTCGTTGTTTCGTTGTTTCGTTGTTTCGTTGTTTCGTTGTTTCGTTGTTTCGTTGGTTCTTTTGTTTCTTTGTCTCTTTGTTCGTTTGTTCGTTTGTTCGTTTGTTCATTTGTTCTTTTGTTCGTTTGTTCGTTGGTTCGTTGGTTCGTTGTTTCGTTGTTTCGTTGTTTCGTTGTTTCGTTGTTTCGTTGTTTCGTTGTTTCGTTGTTTCGTTGTTTCGTTGTTTCGTTGTTTCGTTGTTTCGTTGTTTCGTTGGTTCTTTTGTTTCTTTGTCTCTTTGTTCGTTTGTTCGTGTGTTCATTTGTTCTCTTGTTCGTTTGTTCGTTGGTTCGTTGGTTCGTTGGTTCGTTGGTTCGTTGTTTCGTTGTTTCGTTGTTTCGTTGGTTCGTTGGTTCGTTGTTTCGTTGTTTCGTTGTTTCGTTGTTTCGTTGTTTCGTTGTTTCGTTGTTTCGTTGTTTCGTTGTTTCGTTGTTTCGTTGTTTCGTTGTTTCGTTGTTTCGTTGTTTCGTTGTTTCGTTGTTTCGTTGTTTCGTTGTTTCGTTGTTTCGTTGTTTCGTTGTTTCGTTGTTTCGTTGTTTCGTTGTTTCGTTGTTTCGTTGTGTCGTTGTTTCGTTGTTTCGTTGTTTCGTTGTTTCGTTGTTTCGTTGTTTCGTTGTTTCGTTGTTTCGTTGTTTCGTTGTTTCGTTGTTTCGTTGTTTCGTTGTTTCGTTGTTTCGTTGGTTCTTTTGTTTCTTTGTCTCTTTGTTCGTTTGTTCGTTTGTTCATTTGTTCTCTTGTTCGTTTGTTCGTTGGTTCGTTGGTTCGTTGGTTCGTTGGTTCGTTGTTTCGTTGTTTCGTTGTTTCGTTGTTTCGTTGGTTCGTTGGTTCGTTGGTTCGTTGGTTCTTTGGTTCGTTGTTTCGTTGTTTCGTTGTTTCGTTGTTTCGTTGTTTCGTTGTTTCGTTGTTTCGTTGTTTCGTTGTTTCGTTGTTTCGTTGTTTCGTTGTTTCGTTGTTTCGTTGTTTCGTTGTTTCGTTGTTTTCGTTGTTTCGTTGTTTCGTTGTTTCGTTGTTTCGTTGTTTCGTTGTTTCGTTGTTTCGTTGTTTCGTTGTTTCGTTGTTTCGTTGTTTCGTTGTTTCGTTGTTTCGTTGTTTCGTTGTTTCGTTGTTTCGTTGTTTCGTTGTTTCGTTGTTTCGTTGTTTCGTTGTTTCGTTGTTTCGTTGTTTCGTTGTTTCGTTGTTTCGTTGTTTCGTTGTTTCGTTGTTTCGTTGTTTCGTTGTTTCGTTGTTTCGTTGTTTCGTTGTTTCGTTGTTTCGTTGTTTCGTTGTTTCGTTGTTTCGTTGTTTCGTTGTTTCGTTGTTTCGTTGTTTCGTTGTTTCGTTGTTTCGTTGTTTCGTTGTTTCGTTGTTTCGTTGTTTCGTTGTTTCGTTGTTTCGTTGTTTCGTTGTTTCGTTGTTTCGTTGTTTCGTTGTTTCGTTGTTTCGTTGTTTCGTTGTTTCTTTTGTTTCTTTGTCTCTTTGTTCGTTTGTTCATTTGTTCTTTTGTTCGTTTGTTCGTTGGTTCGTTGGTTCGTTGGTTCGCTGGTTCGTTGGTTCGTTGGTTCGTTGGTTCGTTGGTTCGTTGATTCGTTGGTTCGTTGGTTCGTTGGTTCGTTGGTTCGTTGGTTCGTTGGTTCGTTGGTTCGTTGGTTCGTTGGTTCGTTGGTTCGTTGGTTCGTTTGTTCGTTTGTTCGTTTGTTCGTTTGTTCGTTTGTTCATTTGTTCTCTTGTTCGTTTGTTCGTTGGTTCGTTGGTTCGTTGGTTCGTTGGTTCGTTGTTTCGTTGTTTCGTTGTTTCGTTGTTTCGTTGGTTCGTTGGTTCGTTGGTTCTTTGGTTCGTTGTTTCGTTGTTTCGTTGTTTCGTTGTTTCGTTGTTTCGTTGTTTCGTTGTTTCGTTGTTTCGTTGTTTCGTTGTTTCGTTGTTTCGTTGTTTCGTTGTTTCGTTGTTTCGTTGTTTCGTTGTTTCGTTGTTTCGTTGTTTCGTTGTTTCGTTGTTTCGTTGTTTCGTTGTTTCGTTGTTTCGTTGTTTCGTTGTTTCGTTGTTTCGTTGTTTCGTTGTTTCGTTGTTTCGTTGTTTCGTTGTTTCGTTGTTTCGTTGTTTCGTTGTTTCGTTGTTTCGTTGTTTCGTTGTTTCGTTGTTTCGTTGTTTCGTTGTTTCGTTGTTTCGTTGTTTCGTTGTTTCGTTGTTTCGTTGTTTCGTTGTTTCGTTGTTTCGTTGTTTCGTTGTTTCGTTGTTTCGTTGTTTCGTTGTTTCGTTGTTTCGTTGTTTCGTTGTTTCGTTGTTTCGTTGTTTCGTTGTTTCGTTGTTTCGTTGTTTCGTAGTTTCGTTCCTTCGTTGCTTCGTTGCTTCGTTGCTTCGTTGTTTCGTTGTTTCGTTGTTTCGTTGTGTCGTTGTTTCGTTGTTTCGTTGTTTCGTTGTGTCGTTGTTTCGTTGGTTCTTTTGTTTCTTTGTCTCTTTGTTCGTTTGTTCGTTTGTTCATTTGTTCTTTTGTTCGTTTGTTCGTTTGTTCGTTGGTTCGTTGGTTCGTTGGTTCGTTGGTTCGTTGTTTCGTTGTTTCGTTGTTTCGTTGGTTCGTTGG
Organism: Andrena cerasifolii; assembly: GCF_050908995.1. Taxonomy (NCBI): domain Eukaryota; kingdom Metazoa; phylum Arthropoda; class Insecta; order Hymenoptera; family Andrenidae; genus Andrena; species Andrena cerasifolii. Next base: position 14,539 of record NW_027487101.1, on the reverse strand, counting down.
TTCGTTGTTTCGTTGTTTCGTTGTTTCGTTGTTTCGTTGTTTCGTTGTTTCGTTGTTTCGTTGTTTCGTTGTTTCGTTGTTTCGTTGTTTCGTTGTTTCGTTGTTTCGTTGTTTCGTTGTTTCGTTGTTTCGTTGTTTCGTTGTTTCGTTGTTTCGTTGTTTCGTTGTTTCGTTGTTTCGTTGTTTCGTTGTGCCGTTGTTTCGTTGTTTCGTTGTTTCGTTGTTTCGTTGTTTCGTTGTTTCGTTGTTTCGTTGTTTCGTTGTTTCGTTGTTTCGTTGTTTCGTTGTTTCGTTGTTTCGTTGTTTCGTTGTTTCGTTGTTTCGTTGTTTCGTTGTTTCGTTGTTTCGTTGTTTCGTTGTTTCGTTGTTTCGTTGTTTCGTTGTTTCGTTGTTTCGTTGTTTCGTTGTTTCGTTGTTTCGTTGTTTCGTTGTTTCGTTGTTTCGTTGTTTCGTTGTTTCGTTGTTTCGTTGTTTCGTTGTGTCGTTGTTTCGTTGTTTCGTTGGTTCTTTTGTTTCTTTGTCTCTTTGTTCGTTTGTTCGTTTGTTCTTTTGTTCGTTGGTTCGTTGTTTCGTTGGTTCGTTGTTTCGTTGTTTCGTTGGTTCGTTGGTTCTTTGGTTCGTTGGTTCGTTTGTTCGTTTGTTCGTTTGTTCTTTTGTTCGTTTGTTCGTTTGTTCGTTGGTTCGTTGGTTCGTTGGTTCGTTGTTTCGTTGTTTCGTTGTTTCGTTGTTTCGTTGTTTCGTTGTTTCGTTGGTTCGTTGGTTCGTTGGTTCGTTGGTTCGTTGGTTCGTTGGTTCGTTGGTTCGTTGGTTCGTTGGTTCGTTGGTTCGTTGGTTCGTTGGTTCGTTGGTTCGTTGGTTCCTTGGTTCGTTGGTTCGTTGGTTCGTTGGTTCGTTGGTTCGTTGGTTCGTTGGTTCGTTGGTTCGTTGTTTCGTTGTTTCGTTGTTTCGTTGTTTCGTTGTTTCGTTGTTTCGTTGTTTCGTTGTTTCGTTGTTTCGTTGTTTCGTTGTTTCGTTGTTTCGTTGTTTCGTTGTTTCGTTGTTTCGTTGTTCGTTGTTTCGTTGTTTCGTTGTTTCGTTGTTTCGTTGTTTCGTTGTTTCGTTGTTTCGTTGTTTCGTTGTTTCGTTGTTTCGTTGTTTCGTTGTTTCGTTGTTTCGTTGTTTCGTTGTTTCGTTGTTCGTTGTTTCGTTGTTTCGTTGTTTCGTTGTTTCGTTGTTTCGTTGTTTCGTTGTTTCGTTGTTTCGTTGTTTCGTTGTTTCGTTGTTTCGTTGTTTCGTTGTTTCGTTGTTTCGTTGTTTCGTTGTTTCGTTGTTTCGTTGTTTCGTTGTTTCGTTGTTTCGTTGTTTCGTTGTTTCGTTGTTTCGTTGTTTCGTTGTTTCGTTGTTTCGTTGTTTCGTTGTTTCGTTGTTTCGTTGTTTCGTTGTTTCGTTGTTTCGTTGTTTCGTTGTTTCGTTGTTTCGTTGTTTCGTTGCTTCGTTGCTTCGTTGCTTCGTTGTTTCGTTGTTTCGTTGTTTCGTTGTGTCGTTGTTTCGTTGTTTCGTTGTTTCGTTGTTTCGTTGTGTCGTTGTTTCGTTGGTTCTTTTGTTTCTTTGTCTCTTTGTTCGTTTGTTCGTTTGTTCTTTTGTTCGTTGGTTCGTTGTTTCGTTGGTTCGTTGTTTCGTTGTTTCGTTGGTTCGTTGGTTCTTTGGTTCGTTGGTTCGTTTGTTCGTTTGTTCGTTTGTTCATTTGTTCTTTTGTTCGTTTGTTCGTTTGTTCGTTGGTTCGTTGGTTCGTTGGTTCGTTGGTTCGTTGTTTCGTTGTTTCGTTGTTTCGTTGTTTCGTTGTTTCGTTGGTTCGTTGGTTCGTTGGTTCGTTGGTTCTTTGGTTCGTTGGTTCGTTGGTTCGTTGGTTCGTTGGTTCGTTGGTTCGTTGGTTCGTTGGTTCGTTGGTTCGTTGGTTCGTTGGTTCCTTGGTTCGTTGGTTCGTTGGTTCGTTGGTTCGTTGGTTCGTTGGTTCGTTGGTTCGTTGGTTCGTTGGTTCGTTGGTTCGTTGGTTCGTTGGTTCGTTGTTTCGTTGTTTCGTTGTTTCGTTGTTTCGTTGTTTCGTTGTTTCGTTGTTTCGTTGTTTCGTTGTTTCGTTGTTTCGTTGTTTCGTTGTTTCGTTGTTTCGTTGTTTCGTTGTTTCGTTGTTTCGTTGTTTCGTTGTTTCGTTGTTTCGTTGTTTCGTTGTTTCGTTGTTTCGTTGTTTCGTTGTTTCGTTGTTTCGTTGTTTCGTTGTTTCGTTGTTTCGTTGTTTCGTTGTTTCGTTGTTTCGTTGTTTCGTTGTTTCGTTGTTTCATTGTTTCGTTGTTTCGTTGGTTCTTTTGTTTCTTTGTCTCTTTGTTCGTTTGTTCGTTTGTTCGTTTGTTCATTTGTTCTTTTGTTCGTTTGTTCGTTGGTTCTTTGGTTCGTTGGTTCCTTGGTTCGTTGGTTCGTTGGTTCGTTGGTTCGTTGGTTCGTTGGTTCGTTGGTTCGTTGGTTCGTTGTTTCGTTGTTTCGTTGTTTCGTTGTTTCGTTGTTTCGTTGTTTCGTTGTTTCGTTGTTTCGTTGTTTCGTTGTTTCGTTGTTTCGTTGTTTCGTTGTTTCGTTGTTTCGTTGTTTCGTTGTTTCGTTGTTTCGTTGTTTCGTTGTTTCGTTGTTTCGTTGTTTCGTTGTTTCGTTGTTTCGTTGCTTCGTTGCTTCGTTGCTTCGTTGTTTCGTTGTTTCGTTGTTTCGTTGTGTCGTTGTTTCGTTGTTTCGTTGTTTCGTTGTTTCGTTGTGTCGTTGTTTCGTTGGTTCTTTTGTTTCTTTGTCTCTTTGTTCGTTTGTTCGTTTGTTCTTTTGTTCGTTGGTTCGTTGTTTCGTTGGTTCGTTGTTTCGTTGTTTCGTTGTTTCGTTGTTTCGTTGTTTCGTTGTTTCGTTGTTTCGTTGTTTCGTTGTTTCGTTGTTTCGTTGTTTCGTTGTTTCGTTGTTTCGTTGTTTCGTTGTTTCGTTGTTTCGTTGTTTCGTTGTTTCGTTGTTTCGTTGTTTCGTTGTTTCGTTGTTTCGTTGTTTCGTTGTTTCGTTGTTTCGTTGTTTCGTTGTTTCGTTGTTTCGTTGTTTCGTTGGTTCTTTTGTTTCTTTGTCTCTTTGTTCGTTTGTTCGTGTGTTCATTTGTTCTCTTGTTCGTTTGTTCGTTGGTTCGTTGGTTCGTTGGTTCGTTGGTTCGTTGTTTCGTTGTTTCGTTGGTTCGTTGGTTCGTTGGTTCGTTGGTTCGTTGGTTCGTTGGTTCGTTGGTTCTTTGGTTCGTTGTTTCGTTGTTTCGTTGTTTCGTTGTTTCGTTGTTTCGTTGTTTCGTTGTTTCGTTGTTTCGTTGTTTCGTTGTTTCGTTGTTTCGTTGTTTCGTTGTTTCGTTGTTTCGTTGTTTCGTTGTTTCGTTGTTTCGTTGTTTCGTTGTTTCGTTGTTTCGTTGTTTCGTTGTTTCGTTGTTTCGTTGTTTCGTTGTTTCGTTGTTTCGTTGTTTCGTTGTTTCGTTGTTTCGTTGTTTCGTTGTTTCGTTGTTTCGTTGTTTCGTTGTTTCGTTGTTTCGTTGTTTCGTTGTTTCGTTGTTTCGTTGTTTCGTTGTTTCGTTGTTTCGTTGTTTCGTTGTTTCGTTGTTTCGTTGTTTCGTTGTTTCGTTGTTTCGTTGTTTCGTTGTTTCGTTGTTTCGTTGTTTCGTTGTTTCGTTGTTTCGTTGTTTCGTTGTTTCGTTGTTTCGTTGTTTCGTTGTTTCGTTGTTTCGTTGTTTCGTTGTTTCGTTGTTTCGTTGTTTCGTTGTTTCGTTGTTTCGTTGTTTCGTTGTTTCGTTGTTTCGTTGTTTCGTTGGTTCTTTTGTTTCTTTGTCTCTTTGTTCGTTTGTTCGTGTGTTCATTTGTTCTCTTGTTCGTTTGTTCGTTGGTTCGTTGGTTCGTTGGTTCGTTGTTTCGTTGTTTCGTTGTTTCGTTGTTTCGTTGTTTCGTTGTTTCGTTGGTTCGTTGGTTCGTTGGTTCGTTGGTTCGTTGGTTCGTTGGTTCGTTGGTTCGTTGGTTCGTTGGTTCGTTGTTTCGTTGTTTCGTTGTTTCGTTGTTTCGTTGTTTCGTTGCCTCTTTGTTCGTTTGTTCGTTTGTTCATTTGTTCTTTTGTTCGTTGGTTCGTTGGTTCGTTGTTTCGTTGATTCGTTGTTTCGTTGTTTCGTTGTTTCGTTGTTTCGTTGTTTCGTTGTTTCGTTGTTTCGTTGTTTCGTTGTTTCGTTGTTTCGTTGTTTCGTTGTTTCGTTGTTTCGTTGTTTCGTTGTTTCGTTGTTTCGTTGTTTCGTTGTTTCGTTGTTTCGTTGTTTCGTTGTTTCGTTGTTTCGTTGGTTCTTTTGTTTCTTTGTCTCTTTGTTCGTTTGTTCGTTTGTTCATTTGTTCTTTTGTTCGTTTGTTCGTTGGTTCGTTGGTTCGTTGGTTCCTTGGTTCGTTGGTTCGTTGGTTCCTTGGTTCGTTGGTTCGTTGGTTCGTTGGTTCGTTGTTTCGTTGTTTCGTTGTTTCGTTGTTTCGTTGTTTCGTTGTTTCGTTGTTTCGTTGTTTCGTTGTTTCGTTGTTTCGTTGTTTCGTTGTTTCGTTGTTTCGTTGTTTCGTTGTTTCGTTGTTTCGTTGTTTCGTTGTTTCGTTGTTTCGTTGTTTCGTTGTTTCGTTGTTTCGTTGGTTCTTTTGTTTCTTTGTCTCTTTGTTCGTTTGTTCGTTTGTTCATTTGTTCTTTTGTTCGTTTGTTCGTTGGTTCGTTGGTTCGTTGGTTCCTTGGTTCGTTGGTTCGTTGGTTCCTTGGTTCGTTGGTTCGTTGGTTCGTTGGTTCGTTGTTTCGTTGGTTCGTTGTTTCGTTGTTTCGTTGGTTCGTTGGTTCGTTGGTTCTTTGGTTCGTTGGTTCGTTGGTTCGTTGGTTCGTTGGTTCGTTGGTTCGTTGGTTCGTTGGTTCGTTGGTTCGTTGGTTCGTTGGTTCGTTGGTTCCTTGGTTCGTTGGTTCGTTGGTTCCTTGGTTCCTTGGTACGTTGGTTCGTTGTTTCGTTGTTTCGTTGCTTCGTTGGTTCGTTGTTACGTTGTTTCATTGTTTCGTTGTTTCGTTGTTTCGTTGTTTCGTTGTTTCGTTGTTTCGTTGTTTCGTTGTTTCGTTGTTTCGTTGTTTCGTTGTTTCGTTGTTTCGTTGTTTCGTTGTTTCGTTGTTTCGTTGGTTCTTTTGTTTCTTTGTCTCTTTGTTCGTTTGTTCGTTTGTTCATTTGTTCTCTTGTTCGTTTGTTCGTTGGTTCGTTGGTTCGTTGTTTCGTTGGTTCGTTGGTTCTTTGGTTCGTTGGTTCGTTTGTTCGTTTGTTCGTTTGTTCATTTGTTCTTTTGGTCGTTTGTTCGTTTGTTCGTTGGTTCGTTGGTTCGTTGGTTCGTTGGTTCGTTGGTTCGTTGGTTCGTTGGTTCGTTGGTTCGTTGGTTCGTTGGTTCCTTGGTTCGTTGGTTCGTTGGTTCCTTGGTTCGTTGGTTCGTTGGTTCGTTGTTTCGTTGTTTCGTTGTTTCGTTGGTTCGTTGTTTCGTTGTTTCATTGTTTCGTTGTTTCGTTGTTTCGTTGTTCGTTGTTTCGTTGTTTCGTTGTTTCGTTGTTTCGTTGTTTCGTTGTTTCGTTGTTTCGTTGTTTCGTTGTTTCGTTGTTTCGTTGTTTCGTTGTTTCGTTGTTTCGTTGTTTCGTTGGTTCTTTTGTTTCTATGTCTCTTTGTTCGTTTGTTCGTTTGTTCATTTGTTCTCTTGTTCGTTTGTTCGTTGGTTCGTTGGTTCGTTGTTTCGTTGGTTCGTTGGTTCGTTGGTTCTTTGGTTCGTTGGTTCGTTTGTTCGTTTGTTCGTTTGTTCATTTGTTCTTTTGGTCGTTTGTTCGTTTGTTCGTTGGTTCGTTGGTTCGTTGGTTCGTTGGTTCGTTGTTTCGTTGTTTCGTTGTTTCGTTGTTTCGTTGTTTCGTTGTTTCGTTGTTTCTTTGGTTCGTTGGTTCGTTGGTTCTTTGGTTCGTTGGTTCGTTGGTTCGTTGGTTCGTTGGTTCCTTGGTTCGTTGGTTCGTTGGTTCGTTGGTTCTTTGGTTCGTTGTTTCGTTGTTTCGTTGTTTCGTTGTTTCGTTGTTTCGTTGTTTCGTTGTTTCGTTGTTTCGTTGTTTCGTTGTTTCGTTGTTTCGTTGTTTCGTTGTTTCGTTGTTTCGTTGTTTCGTTGTTTCGTTGTTTCGTTGTTTCGTTGTTTCGTTGTTTCGTTGTTTCGTGGTTTCGTTGTTTCGTTGTTTCGTTGTTTCGTTGTTTCGTTGTTTCGTTGTTTCGTTGTTTCGTTGTTTCGTTGTTTCGTTGTTTCGTTGTTTCGTTGTTTCGTTGTTTCGTTGTTTCGTTGTTTCGTTGTTTCGTTGTTTCGTTGTTTCGTTGTTTCGTTGTTTCGTTGTTTCGTTGTTTCGTTGTTTCGTTGTTTCGTTGTTTCGTTGTTTCGTTGTTTCGTTGTTTCGTTGTTTCGTTGTTTCGTTGTTTCGTTGTTTCGTTGTTTCGTTGTTTCGTTGTTTCGTTGTTTCGTTGTTTCGTTGTTTCGTTGTTTCGTTGTTTCGTTGTTTCGTTGTTTCGTTGTTTTCGTTGTTTCGTTGTTTCGTTGTTTCGTTGTTTCGTTGTTTCGTTGTTTCGTTGTTTCGTTGTTTCGTTGTTTCGTTGGTTCTTTTGTTTCTTTGTCTCTTTGTTCGTTTGTTCGTGTGTTCATTTGTTCTCTTGTTCGTTTGTTCGTTGGTTCGTTGGTTCGTTGGTTCGTTGTTTCGTTGTTTCGTTGTTTCGTTGTTTCGTTGTTTCGTTGTTTCGTTGTTTCGTTGTTTCGTTGTTTCGTTGTTTCGTTGTTTCGTTGTTTCGTTATTTCGTTGTTTCGTTGTTTCGTTGTTTCGTTGTTTCGTTGTTTCGTTGTTTCGTTGTTTCGTTGTTTCGTTGTTTCGTTGTTTCGTTGTTTCGTTGTTTCGTTGTTTCGTTGTTTCGTTGTTTCGTTGTTTCGTTGTTTCGTTGTTTCGTTGTTTCGTTGTTTCGTTGTTTCGTTGTTTCGTTGTTTCGTTGTTTCGTTGTTTCGTTGTTTCGTTGTTTCGTTGTTTCGTTGTTTCGTTGTTTCGTTGTTTCGTTGTTTCGTTGGTTCTTTTGTTTCTTTGTCTCTTTGTTCGTTTGTTCGTGTGTTCATTTGTTCTCTTGTTCGTTTGTTCGTTGGTTCGTTGGTTCGTTGGTTCGTTGGTTCGTTGGTTCGTTGGTTCGTTGTTTCGTTGTTTCGTTGTTTCGTTGGTTCGTTGGTTCGCTGGTTCGTTGGTTCGCTGGTTCGTTGGTTCGTTGGTTCATTGGTTCGTTGGTTCGTTGATTCGTTGGTTCGTTGGTTCGTTGGTTCGTTGATTCGTTGGTTCGTTGGTTCGTTGGTTCGTTGGTTCGTTGGATCGTTGGTTCGTTTGTTCGTGTGTTCGTTGGTTCGTTGGTTCGTTGTTTCGTTGTTTCGTTGTTTCGTTGTTTCGTTGTTTCGTTGTTTCGTTGTTTCGTTGTTTCGTTGTTTCGTTGTTTCGTTGTTTCGTTGTTTCGTTGTTTCGTTGTTTCGTTGTTTCGTTGTTTCGTTGTTTCGTTGTTTCGTTGTTTCGTTGTTTCGTTGTTTCGTTGTTTCGTTGTTTCGTTGTTTCGTTGTTTCGTTGGTTCTTTTGTTTCTTTGTCTCTTTGTTCGTTTGTTCGTTTGTTCATTTGTTCTCTTGTTCGTTTGTTCGTTGGTTCGATGGTTCGTTGGTGCGTTGGTTCGTTGTTTCGTTGTTTCGTTATTTCGTTGTTTCGTTGTTTCGTTGTTTCGTTGTTTCGTTGTTTCGTTGTTTCGTTGTTTCGTTGTTTCGTTGTTTCGTTGTTTCGTTGTTTCGTTGTTTCGTTGTTTCGTTGTTTCGTTGTTTCGTTGTTTCGTTGTTTCGTTGTTTCGTTGTTTCGTTGTTTCGTTGTTTCGTTGTTTCGTTGTTTCGTTGTTTCGTTGTTTCGTTGTTTCGTTGTTTCGTTGTTTCGTTGGTTCTTTTGTTTCTTTGTCTCTTTGTTCGTTTGTTCGTTGGTTCGTTGGTTCGTTGGTTCTTTGGTTCGTTGGTTCGTTGGTTCCTTGGTTCGTTGGTTCGTTGGTTCCTTGGTTCGTTGGTTCGTTGGTTCGTTGGTTCGTTGTTTCGTTGGTTCGTTGTTTCGTTGTTTCGTTGGTTCGTTGGTTCGTTGGTTCTTTGGTTCGTTGGTTCGTTGGTTCGATGGTTCGTTGGTTCGTTGGTTCGTTGGTTCGTTGGTTCGTTGGTTCGTTGGTTCCTTGGTTCGTTGGTTCGTTGGTTCCTTGGTTCGTTTGTTCGTTGGTTCGTTGGTTCGTTGGTTCGCTGGTTCGTTGGTTCGTTGGTTCATTGGTTCGTTGGTTCGTTGATTCGTTGGTTCGTTGGTTCGTTGGTTCGTTGGTTCGTTGATTCGTTGTTTCGTTGTTTCGTTGTTTCGTTGGTTCGTTGTTTCGTTGTTTCATTGTTTCGTTGTTTCGTTGTTTCGTTGTTTCGTTGTTTCGTTGTTTCGTTGTTTCGTTGTTTCGTTGTTTCGTTGTTTCGTTGTTTCGTTGTTTCGTTGGTTCTTTTGTTTCTTTGTCTCTTTGTTCGTTTGTTCGTTTGTTCATTTGTTCTCTTGTTCGTTGGTTCGTTGGTTCGCTGGTTCGTTGGTTCGTTGGTTCGTTGGTTCGTTGGTTCGTTGGTTCGTTGATTCGTTGGTTCGTTGGTTCGTTGGTTCGTTGGTTCGTTGGTTCGTTGGTTCGTTGGTTCGTTGGTTCGTTGGTTCGTTGGTTCGTTGGTTCGTTGGTTCGTTGGTTCGTTGGTTCGTTGGTTCGTATGTTCGTGTGTTCGTTGGTTCGTTGGTTCGTTGGTTCGTTGTTTCGTTGTTTCGTTGTTTCGTTGTTTCGTTGTTTCGTTGTTTCGTTGTTTCGTTGTTTCGTTGTTTCGTTGTTTCGTTGTTTCGTTGTTTCGTTGTTTCGTTGGTTCTTTTGTTTCTTTGTCTCTTTGTTCGTTTGTTCGTTTGTTCGTTTGTTCGTTTGTTCATTTGTTCTCTTGTTCGTTTGTTCGTTGGTTCGTTGGTTCGTTGGTGCGTTGTTTCGTTGGTTCGCTGGTTCGTTGGTTCATTGGTTCGTTGGTTCGTTGATTCGTTGGTTCGTTGGTTCGTTGGTTCGTTGATTCGTTGGTTCGTTGGTTCGTTGGTTCGTTGGTTCGTTGGATCGTTCGTTGTTTCGTTTGTTTTCGTTGTTTCGTTGTTTCGTTGTTTCGTTGTTTTCGTTGTTTCGTTGTTTTCGTTGTTTTCGTTGTTTCGTTGTTTCTTTGTTTCGTTGTTTCGTTGTTTCGTTGTTTCGTTGTTTCGTTGTTTCGTTGTTTTCGTTTGTTTCGTTGTTTTCGTTGTTTCGTTGTTTCGTTTGTTTCGTTGTTTCGTTGTTTCGTTGATTTCGTTGTTTCGTTGTTTCGTTGTTTCGTTGGTTCTTTTGTTTCTTTGTCTCTTTGTTCGTTTGTTCGTTTGTTCATTTGTTCTCTTGTTCGTTTGTTCGTTGGTTCGTTGGTTCGTTGTTTCGTTGTTTCGTTGTTTCGTTGGTTCGTTGGTTCGTTGGTTCTTTGGTTCGTTGGTTCGTTGGTTCGTTGGTTCGTTGGTTTCGTTTGGTTTCGTTGGTTCGTTGGTTTCGTTGGTTCGTTGGTTCGTTGGTTCGTTGGTTCTTTGGTTCGTTGTTTCGTTGTTTCTTTGTTTCGTTGTTTCGTTGTTTCGTTGTTTCGTTGTTGTTTCGTTGTTTCGTTGTTTCGTTGTTTTCGTTGTTTCGTTGTTTCGTTGTTTCGTTGTTTTCGTTGTTTCGTTTGTTTCGTTGTTTTCGTTGTTTCGTTGTTTCGTTGTTTTCGTTGTTTCGTTGTTTTCGTTGTTTCGTTGTTTCGTTGTTTCGTTGTTTTCGTTGTTTCGTTGGTTTCTTTTGTTTTCTTTGTCTCTTTGTTCGTTTGTTCGTTTGTTCATTTGTTCTTTTGTTCGTTTGTTCGTTGTTTCGTTGGTTCGTTGGTTCCTTGGTTCGTTGGTTCGTTGGTTCCTTGGTTTCGTTGGTTCGTTTGGTTTCGTTGTTTCGTTGTTTCGTTGTTTCGTTGTTTCGTTGTTTCGTTGTTTCGTTGGTTCTTTTGTTTCTTTGTCTCTTTGTTCGTTTGTTCGTTTGTTCATTTGTTTCTCTTGTTCGTTTGTTCGTTGGTTCGTTGGTTCGTTGTTTCGTTGTTTCGTTGTTTCGTTGGTTCGTTCGTTCGTTGGTTCTTTGGTTCGTTGGTTCGTTGGTTCGTTTGGTTCGTTGGTTCGTTGGTTCGTTGGTTCGTTGGTTCGTTGGTTCGTTGGTTTCGTTGGTTTCGTTGTTTTCGTTGGTTCCTTGGTTTCGTTGGTTCGTTGGTTCCTTGGTTCGTTGGTTCGTTTGGTTCGTTGTTTCGTTGTTTCGTTGTTTCGTTGGTTCGTTGGTTCGTTGTTTCGTTGTTTTCATTGTTTCGTTGTTTCGTTTGTTTCGTTGTTTCGTTGTTTCGTTGTTTCGTTGTTTCGTTGGTTCTTTTGTTTCTTTGTCTCTTTGTTCGTTTGTTCATTTGTTCTTTTGTTCGTTTGTTCGTTGGTTCGTTGGTTCGTTGGTTCGCTGGTTCGTTGGTTCGTTGGTTCGTTGGTTCCTTGGTTCGTTTGTTCGTTGGTTCGTTGGTTCGTTGGTTCGCTGGTTCGTTGGTTCGTTGGTTCATTGGTTCGTTGGTTCGTTGATTCGTTGGTTTCGTTGGTTCGTTGGTTCGTTGGTTCGTTGATTCGTTGTTTCGTTGTTTCGTTGTTTTCGTTGGTTCGTTTGTTTCGTTGTTTTCATTGTTTCGTTGTTTTCGTTGTTTCGTTGTTTCGTTGTTTCGTTGTTTCGTTGTTTCGTTGTTTCGTTGTTTCGTTGTTTCGTTGTTTCGTTGTTTCGTTGGTTCTTTTGTTTCTTTGTCTCTTTGTTCGTTTGTTCGTTTGTTCATTTGTTCTCTTGTTCGTTGGTTTCGTTGGTTCGCTGGTTTCGTTGGTTTCGTTGGTTCGTTGGTTTCGTTGGTTTCGTTGGTTCGTTGATTCGTTGGTTCGTTGGTTCGTTGGTTCGTTGGTTCGTTGGTTTCGTTGGTTCGTTGGTTCGTTGGTTCGTTGGTTTCGTTGGTTCGTTGGTTCGTTGGTTCGTTGGTTCGTTGGTTCGTTGGTTCGTTTGTTCGTGTGTTCGTTGGTTCGTTGGTTCGTTGGTTCGTTGTTTCGTTGTTTCGTTGTTTCGTTGTTTCGTTGTTTCGTTGTTTCGTTGTTTCGTTGTTTCGTTGTTTCGTTGTTTCGTTGTTTCGTTGTTTCGTTGTTTCGTTGTTTCGTTGGTTCTTTTGTTTCTTTGTCTCTTTGTTCGTTTGTTCGTTTGTTCGTTTGTTCGTTTGTTCATTTGTTCTCTTGTTTCGTTTGTTCGTTGGTTCGTTGGTTCGTTGGTGCGTTGTTTCGTTGGTTCGCTGGTTCGTTGGTTCATTGGTTCGTTGGTTCGTTGATTCGTTGGTTTCGTTGGTTCGTTGGTTCGTTGATTCGTTGGTTCGTTGGTTCGTTGGTTCGTTGGTTCGTTGGATCGTTGGTTCGTTTGTTCGTGTGTTCGTTGGTTCGTTGGTTCGTTGGTTCGTTGGTTCGTTGTTTCGTTGTTTCGTTGTTTCGTTGTTTCGTTGTTTCGTTGTTTCGTTGTTTCGTTGTTTCGTTTGTTTTCGTTGTTTCGTTGTTTCGTTGTTTTCGTTGTTTCGTTGTTTCGTTGTTTCGTTGTTTCGTTGGTTCGTTGGTTCGTTGGTTCGTTGGTTCGTTGGTTCGTTGATTCGTTGGTTCGTTGGTTTTCGTTGTTTCGTTGTTTTCGTTGTTTTCGTTGTTTCGTTGTTTCGTTGTTTCGTTGTTTCGTTGTTTCGTTGTTTCGTTGTTTCGTTGTTTTCGTTGTTTCGTTGTTTTCGTTGTTTTCGTTGTTTCGTTGTTTTCGTTGTTTCGTTTCGTTGTTTCGTTGTTTCGTTGTTTCGTTGTTTCGTTGTTTCGTTGTTTCGTTGTTTTTCGTTGTTTTCGTTGTTTTCGTTGTTTCGTTGTTTCGTTGTTTTCGTTGTTTCGTTGTTTCGTTGTTTCGTTGTTTCGTTGGTTCTTTTGTTTCTTTGTTCTCTTTTGTTTCGTTTGTTTCGTTTGTTCATTTGTTCTTTTGTTCGTTTGTTCGTTGGTTCGTTGGTTCGTTGGTTCCTTGGTTCGTTGGTTCGTTGGTTCGTTGGTTCCTTGGTTCGTTGGTTCGTTGGTTTCGTTGGTTTCGTTGTTTTCGTTGTTTCGTTGTTTCGTTGTTTCGTTGGTTCGTTGGTTCGTTGGTTCTTTGGTTCGTTGGTTCGTTGGTTTCGTTGGTTCGTTGGTTCGTTGGTTCGTTGGTTCGTTGGTTCGTTGGTTCGTTGGTTTCGTTGGTTCCTTGGTTCGTTGGTTCGTTGGTTTCCTTGGTTCGTTGGTTCGTTGGTTCGTTGTTTCGTTGTTTCGTTGTTTCGTTGGTTCGTTGTTTCGTTGTTTCATTGTTTCGTTGTTTCGTTGTTTCGTTGTTTCGTTGTTTCGTTGTTTCGTTGTTTCGTTGTTTCGTTGTTTCGTTGTTTCGTTGTTTCGTTGTTTTCGTTGTTTCGTTGTTTTCGTCGGTTCTTTTGTTTCTTTGTCTCTTTGTTCGTTTGTTCGTTTGTTCATTTGTTTCTCTTGTTCGTTTGTTCGTTGGTTCGTTGGTTTCGTTGGTTTCGTTGGTTCGTTGGTTTCTTTGGTTCGTTGTTTCGTTGTTTCTTTGTTTCGTTGTTTCGTTGTTTCGTTGTTTCGTTGTTTCGTTGTTTCGTTGTTTTCGTTGTTTCGTTGTTTCGTTGTTTCGTTGTTTCGTTGTTTCGTTGTTTCGTTGTTTCGTTGTTTCGTTGTTTTCGTTGTTTCGTTGTTTCGTTGGTTCTTTTGTTTCTTTGTCTCTTTGTTCGTTTGATCATTTGTTCTTTTGTTCGTTTGTTCGTTGGTTCGTTGGTTCGTTGGTTCGCTGGTTCGTTGGTTTCGTTTGTTCGTTTGTTCGTTTGTACGTTGGTTCGTTGGTTCGTTGGTTCGTTGGTTCGTTGGTTCGTTGGTTCGTTGGTTCGTTGGTTCGAAGGTTCGTTGGTTCGTTGGTTCGTTGGTTCGTTGGTTCGTTGTTTCGTTGATTCGTTGTTTCGTTGGTTCGTTGTTTCGTTGTTTCGTTGTTTCGTTGTTTCGTTGGTTCGTTGGTTCTTTGGTTCGTTGGTTCGTTTGTTCGTTTGTTCGTTTGTTCGTTTGTTCGTTTGTTCGTTTGTACGTTGGTTCGTTGGTTCGTTGGTTCGTTGGTTCGTTGGTTTCGTTGGTTCGTTGGTTCGTTGGTTCGTTGGTTCGTTGGTTCGTTGGTTCGTTGGTTCGTTGGTTCGTTGTTTTCGTTGTTTTCGTTGTTTTTCGTTGTTTCGTTGTTTCGTTGTTTCGTTGTTTTCGTTGTTTCGTTGTTTCGTTGTTTTCGTTGTTTTCGTTGTTTCGTTGTTTTCGTTGTTTCGTTTGTTTTCGTTGTTTCGTTGTTTCGTTGTTTCGTTGTTTCGTTGTTTCGTTGTTTCGTTTGTTTTCGTTGTTTCGTTGTTTCGTTGGTTCTTTTGTTTCTTTGTCTCTTTGTTCGTTTGTTCATTTGTTCTTTTGTTCGTTTGTTCGTTGGTTCGTTGGTTCGTTGGTTCGTTGGTTCGTTGGTTCGTTGGTTCGTTGTTTCGTTTGTTTCGTTGTTTCGTTGTTTCGTTGTTTTCGTTGTTTCGTTGTTTCGTTGTTTCGTTGTTTCGTTGTTTCGTTGTTTTCATTGTTTTCGTTGTTTCGTTGTTTCGTTGTTTCGTTGTTTCGTTGTTTCGTTGTTTCGTTGTTTCGTTGTTTCGTTGTTTCGTTGTTTCGTTGTTTCGTTGTTTCGTCGGTTCTTTTGTTTCTTTGTCTCTTTGTTCGTTTGTTTCGTTTGTTCATTTGTTCTCTTGTTCGTTTGTTCGTTGGTTCGTTGGTTCGTTGGTTCGTTGGTTCGTTGGTTCTTTGGTTCGTTGTTTCGTTGTTTCTTTGTTTTTCGTTGTTTCGTTGTTTCGTTGTTTCGTTGTTTCGTTGTTTTTCGTTGTTTCGTTTGTTTCGTTGTTTCGTTGTTTCGTTGTTTCGTTGTTTCGTTGTTTCGTTGTTTCGTTGATTCGTTGTTTCGTTGTTTCGTTGTTTCGTTGGTTCTTTTGTTTCTTTGTCTCTTTGTTCGTTTGTTCGTTTGTTCATTTGTTCTCTTGTTCGTTTTGTTCGTTGGTTCGTTGGTTCGTTGTTTCGTTGTTTCGTTGTTTCGTTGGTTCGTTGGTTCGTTGGTTCTTTGGTTCGTTGGTTCGTTGGTTCGTTGGTTCGTTGGTTCGTTGGTTCGTTGGTTCGTTGGTTCGTTGGTTCGTTGGTTCGTTGGTTCGTTGGTTCTTTGGTTCGTTGTTTCGTTGGTTCGTTGGTTCGTTGGTTCGTTTCGTTGTTTCGTTGGTTCGTTGGTTCGTTGGT
>NW_027487100.1:0-17668 GCF_050908995.1 Andrena cerasifolii | reverse complement strand
AAAAATTTTAATTTTTATTTTATTTTTTTTAATTTTTAAAACTTTCTTAAAACTTTTTTTTTAATTTTTTAATCAAAATTTTTTAATTTTTTTTAAATTTTTAAATTTTTTTTTTAAAATTATAATTTTTTTATTTCAAAAAACGTTTTTAATTTCTTTTAATTTCTTTTAATTTTTAAATTTTTTTATTTTTTTTTAAATTATTTATATTTTTAAATTTTTAAAATTTTTTTTAATTTTAAATTTTTTTTTTAATTTTTCAATTTTTTTTTTTAAATTTAAAATTTTTTTTTTATTTTTAAAATTTTTTTTTATTTTTTTTTAATCTTTGAAAATTTTTCTAAATTTTTTTTTTAATTTATTTAAATGTATTATTTTTTTATTTCAAAAAATGTTTTTTAATTTTTTTAATTTTTTCAATTTTTTAAATTTTTTTTTAAATTTTCTTATAATTTTTTTTAATTTTTAAAATTTAAAAAAAAATTTAATTTTTTTAAATTTTTAAAATTTTTTTAAAAAATTTCTTTGCTTTATTTTTATTTAAATTTTTTAAAAAATTAAATTTTTTTTTAAATTTGTTTCAATCTTTTAAGAAAATTAAAAAAATTTATTTATTTTTTAATTTTCTGTCTATATTTTTTAATTTTTTTTAATTTTTTTAATTTTAAATTTTTAAAATTTTTTTTTAATCTTAAATTTTTTTATTTTTTTTTAATTTTAAATTTTTTTTTATTTTTTTTTAAATTTTTTTAATTTTTTAATTTTTAAAATTTTTTTTTTAATTTTTAAATTTTTTTGAAAATTTTCTTAAAACTTTTTTTTTAATTTTTTAAACAAATTTTTTTAATTTTTAAAATTTTTTTTTTTAATTTTTAAAATTTTTTAATTTGTTTTTAAATTATAATTTTTTTATTTCAAAAAATGTTTTTTAATTTTTTTCTTTTATTTTAATTTTTTTAATTTTTTAATTTTTTCAATTTTTTCATTTTTTTTTTAAATTTTCGTATAATTTTTTTTAATTTTTAAAATTTTTAAAAATTTTTTTTTTAATTTTTTTAAAAGTATTATTTTTTATTTCAAAAGTGTTTTTTATTTTTTTTTTAATTTTTTCAAATTTTTAATTTTTTTTTAAATTTTCTTATAATTTTTTCTTTAATTTTTAAATTTTTTTTAAAATTTTTTAAAATTTTTTTTTAAATTATAATTTTTTTATTTCAAAAAATGTTTTTTAATTTTTTTTAAATTTTTTTTCTTTTATTTCAATTTTTTAATTTTTTTTAATATTTTTAATTTTTTTTTAAATTTTCTATTTTTAATTTTTTTTTAAATTTTCTTATAATTTTTTTTAATTTTTAAAATTTTTTAAAATTTTTAAAAAAATTTTTTATTTTTTTTTAATTTTTGAAAATTTTTCTAAATTTTTTTTAATTTTTTTAAAAGTATTATTTTTTTATTTAAAAAATGTTTTTTAATTTTTTTTAATTTTTTTTAAATTTTTAAATTTTTTTAAAAATTTTGTTATAATTTTTTTTTAATTTTTAAAATTTTTTAAAATTTTTTAAAAAATTTTTTAAAATTTTTTTTTAATTTTTAATTTTTTTTTAATTTTTAAAATTTTTTGAAAATTTTCTTAAAACTTTTTTTTTAATTTTTTAAACAAATTTTTTTAATTTTTAAACTTTTTTTAATTTTTAAACTTTTTTTAATTTTTTAAACAAAATTTTTAAATTTTTTTAAAATTTTTTTTTAAATTTTAAAATTTTTTTTTATATTTTTAAAATTTTTTAAAATTTTTTTTAAAATTATAATTTTTTTATTTCAAAAAATGTTTTTTAATTTTTTTTAATTTTTTTCTTTTATTTTAATTTTTAATTTTTTTTAATATTTTTAATTTTTTTAAATTTTCTTATAATTTTTTTTATTTTTAAAATTTTTTAAAATTTTTAAAATTTTTTTAAAATTTTTAAAATTTTTTTAAAATTTTAAAATTTTTTTTTTATTTTTTTTTAATTTTTGAAAATTTTTCTAAATTTTTTTTAAATTTTTTTAAAAGTATTATTTTTTTATTTCAAAAATGTTTTTTAATTTTTTTTTAATTTTTTTAATTTTTAAATTTTTTTTAATTTTTGAAAATTTTCTTAAAACTTTTTTTTTAATTTTTTAAACAAATTTTTTTAATTTTTAAATTTTTTTTAAATTTTTTAAAAAATTTTAATTTGTATTTAAATTATAATTTTGTTATTTCAAAAAATGTTTTTTAATTTTTTTACTTTTTTTAATTTCTTCAATTTTTTTTTAAATTTTCGTATAATTTGTTTTAATTTTTAAAATTTAAAAAAAATTTTTTTTAATTTTTTTAAATTTTTTTAAATTTTTTAAAAAATTTCTTTGCTTTATTTTTATTTAAATTTTTTAAAAAATTAAAATTTTTTTAATTTGTTACAATTTTTTAACAAAATTAAAAAAAATTATTTATTTTTTAATTTTTTTTCTATATTTTTTAATTTTTTTAATTTTTTTAATTTTTAATTTTTTTTTAATTTTTTTTATTTTTTTCTTTTATTTTAATTTTTTAATTTTTTTTAATATTTTTAATTTTTTTAAATTTTCTTATAATTTTTTTTTATTTTTAAAATTTTTTTAAAATTTTTAAATTTTTTTTTTTATTTTTTTTTAATCTTTGAACATTTTTCTAAATTTTTGTTTAAATTTATTTAAAAGTATTAGTTTTTTATTTCAAAAATGTTTTTTGATTTTTAAAATTTTTTTTAATTTTTTTTTAATTTTTAAAATTTTCTTAAAATTTATTTTTATTTTTTTTAATTTTTGAAAATTTTTCTAATTTTTTTTAATTTTTTTAAAAGTATAATTTTTTTATTTCAAAAATGTTTTTAAATTTTTTTAATTTTTTTATATTTTAAAATTTTTTTTTAATTTTTAAATTTTTTTTTTAATTTTAAAATTTTTTTTTAATTTTAACATTATTTTTTTTAATTTTTAAAATTTTTTTTTATTTTTTTTTAATTTTTGAAAATTTTTCTAAATTTTTTAAATTTTTTTTTAAAAGTATTATTTTTTTATATCAAAAATGTTTTTTAATTTTCTTATATTTTTTTTTAATTTTTAAATTTTTTTTTAAATTTTTTAAAATTTTTTTAAAATTTTTTTTTTAATTTTAAAATTTTTTTTAATTTTTAAAATTTTTTTTATTTTTTTTTATTTTTTTTTAATTTTAAATTTTTTTATTTTTTCAAATTATTTATATTATTTAATTTTTAAATTTTTTAAAATTTTTTTTTTAAATTTTTAAATTTTTTTTTATATTTTTAAAATTTTTTTTAATTTTTTTTTAAACTATAATTTTTTTATTTCAAAAAATGTTTTTTAATTTTTTTAAATTTTTTTCTTTTATTTTAATTTTTTAATTTTTTTAATATTTTTAATTTTTTTAAATTTTCTTATAATTTTTTTTTATTTTTAAAATTTTTTTTTATTTTTAAAATTTTTTAAAATTTTTAAAATTTTTTTCAAATTTTCTTAAAACTTTTTTTTAATTTTTTAAACAAATTTTTAAAATTTTTTGAAAATTTTCTTAAAACTTTTTTTTTTATTTTTTAAACAAATTTTTAAAATTTTTTAAATTTTTTTTAAAAATTTTTTAAATTTTTTTTCAAATTTTTTAAAATTTTTTAATTTGTTTTTAAATTATGATTTTTTTATTTCAAAAAATGTTTTTTAATTTTTTTCTTCTATTTTAATTTTTTTAATTTTTTCATTTTTTTTTAAATTTTCGTATAATTTTTTTTAATTTTTAAAATATTTTAAAAAATTTTTTTTAATTTTTTTAAAAGTATTATTTTTTATTTCAAAAGTGTTTTTTATTTTTTTTTAATTTTTTGAAATTTTTAAATTTTTTTTTAAATTTTCTTCTAATTTTTTTTTAATTTTTAACATTTTTTTTAATTTTTAAAATTTTTTTAAAATTTTTTTTTAAATTTTTAAAAAAAATTTTATTTAAATTTTTATTTTAATTTTTTTATTTTTTTTTAAATTATTTATATTTTTTAATTTTTTTAATTTTTTTAATTTTTAAATTTTTTGAAAATTTTTAAAAAAAATTTTTATTTTTTTTTAATTTTTGAAAATTTTTCTAAATTTTTTTTTAATTTTTTTAAAAGTATTATTTTTTTATTTCAAAAATATTTTTTAAATTTTATTTTAATTTTTTTTTAATTTTTAAACTTTTTTTATTTTTTTTTTAAATTATTTATATTTTTTAATTTTTTTAATTTTTTAATTTTTAAATTTTTTGAAAATTTTTAAAAAAAAATTTTTATTTTTTTTTTAATTTTTTAAAATTTTTTTCAATTTTTTAAAAAATTTCTTTGCTTTATTTTTATTTAAATTTTTTAAAAAATTAAAATTTTTTTTTAATTTGTTACAATTTTTTAACAAAATTAAAAAAAAATTATTTATTTTTTAATTTTTTTCTATATTTTTTAATTTTTTTAATTTTTTTAATTTTTTTAATTTTTAATTTTTTTTAATTTTTTCATATTTTTAAATTCTTTTAAAAATTTTCTTATTTTTTTTTAATTTTTAAAATTTTTTAAAATTTTTTAAAATTTTTTTTTAAATTTTTTTAAAATTGTTTAAAATTTTTTTTAATTTTTTAAAAAAAAATTTTAATTTTTATTTTATTTTTTTTAATTTTTAAAACTTTCTTAAAACTTTTTTTTTAATTTTTTAATCAAAATTTTTTAATTTTTTTAAATTTTTAAATTTTTTTTTAAAATTATAATTTTTTTATTTCAAAAAACGTTTTTAATTTCTTTTAATTTCTTTTAATTTTTAAATTTTTTTATTTTTTTTTAAATTATTTTTTTTTAATTTTTAAAATTTTTTTTTAATTTTTAAATTTTTTTTTAATTTTTCAATTTTTTTTTTAAATTTAAAATTTTTTTTTATTTTTAAAATTTTTTTTTATTTTTTTTTAATCTTTGAAAATTTTTCTAAATTTTTTTTTAATTTTTTTAAAAGTATTATTTTTTATTTCAAAAGTGTTTTTTATTTTTTTTTTAATTTTTTCAAATTTTTAATTTTTTTTTAAATTTTCTTATAATTTTTTCTTTAATTTTTAAATTTTTTTTAAAATTTTTTAAAATTTTTTTTAAATTATAATTTTTTTATTTCAAAAAATGTTTTTTAATTTTTTTTAAATTTTTTTTCTTTTATTTCAATTTTTTAATTTTTTTTAATATTTTTAATTTTTTTTTAAATTTTCTTATAATTTTTTTTAATTTTTAAAATTTTTTTAAAATTTTTAAAAAAATTTTTTATTTTTTTTTAATTTTTGAAAATTTTTCTAAATTTTTTTTTAATTTTTTTAAAAGTATTATTTTTTTATTTAAAAAATGTTTTTTAATTTTTTTTAATTTTTTTTAAATTTTTAAATTTTTTTAAAAATTTTGTTATAATTTTTTTTTAATTTTTAAAATTTTTTTAAAATTTTTTAAAAAATTTTTTTAAATTTTTTTTTTAATTTTTAATTTTTTTTTTAATTTTTAAAATTTTTTGAAAATTTTCTTAAAACTTTTTTTTTAATTTTTTAAACAAATTTTTTTAATTTTTAAACTTTTTTTAATTTTTAAACTTTTTTTTAATTTTTTAAACAAAATTTTTAAATTTTTTTAAAATTTTTTTTTAAATTTTAAAATTTTTTTTTATATTTTTAAAATTTTTTAAAATTTTTTTTAAAATTATAATTTTTTTATTTCAAAAAATGTTTTTTAATTTTTTTTAATTTTTTTCTTTTATTTTAATTTTTTAATTTTTTTTAATATTTTTAATTTTTTTAAATTTTCTTATAATTTTTTTTTATTTTTAAAATTTTTTTAAAATTTTTAAAATTTTTTTAAAATTTTTAAAATTTTTTTTTTATTTTTTTTTAATTTTTGAAAATTTTTCTAAATTTTTTTTAAATTTTTTTAAAAGTATTATTTTTTTATTTCAAAAATGTTTTTTAATTTTTTTTTAATTTTTTTAATTTTTAAATTTTTTTTTAATTTTTGAAAATTTTCTTAAAACTTTTTTTTTAATTTTTTAAACAAATTTTTTTAATTTTTAAATTTTTTTTTAAATTTTTTAAAAAATTTTAATTTGTATTTAAATTATAATTTTGTTATTTCAAAAAATGTTTTTTAATTTTTTTACTTTTTTTAATTTTTTCAATTTTTTTTTAAATTTTCGTATAATTTGTTTTAATTTTTAAAATTTAAAAAAAATTTTTTTTAATTTTTTTAAATTTTTTTAAATTTTTTAAAAAATTTCTTTGCTTTATTTTTATTTAAATTTTTTAAAAAATTAAAATTTTTTTAATTTGTTACAATTTTTTAACAAAATTAAAAAAAATTATTTATTTTTTAATTTTTTTTCTATATTTTTTAATTTTTTTAATTTTTTTAATTTTTAATTTTTTTTTAATTTTTTTTATTTTTTTCTTTTATTTTAATTTTTTAATTTTTTTTAATATTTTTAATTTTTTTAAATTTTCTTATAATTTTTTTTTATTTTTAAAATTTTTTTAAAATTTTTAAATTTTTTTTTTTATTTTTTTTTAATCTTTGAACATTTTTCTAAATTTTTGTTTAAATTTATTTAAAAGTATTAGTTTTTTATTTCAAAAATGTTTTTTGATTTTTAAAATTTTTTTTTAATTTTTTTTTAATTTTTAAAATTTTCTTAAAATTTATTTTTATTTTTTTTAATTTTTGAAAATTTTTCTAATTTTTTTTAATTTTTTTAAAAGTATAATTTTTTTATTTCAAAAATGTTTTTAAATTTTTTTAATTTTTTTATATTTTAAAATTTTTTTTTAATTTTTAAATTTTTTTTTTTAATTTTAAAATTTTTTTTTTAATTTTAACATTATTTTTTTTTAATTTTTAAAATTTTTTTTTTATTTTTTTTTAATTTTTGAAAATTTTTCTAAATTTTTTAAATTTTTTTTTAAAAGTATTATTTTTTTATATCAAAAATGTTTTTTAATTTTCTTATATTTTTTTTTAATTTTTAAATTTTTTTTTAAATTTTTTAAAATTTTTTTAAAATTTTTTTTTTAATTTTAAAATTTTTTTTAATTTTTAAAATTTTTTTTATTTTTTTTTATTTTTTTTTAATTTTAAATTTTTTATTTTTTCAAATTATTTATATTATTTAATTTTTAAATTTTTTAAAATTTTTTTTTTAAATTTTTAAATTTTTTTTTATATTTTTAAAATTTTTTTTAATTTTTTTTTAAATTATAATTTTTTTATTTCAAAAAATGTTTTTTAATTTTTTTAAATTTTTTTCTTTTATTTTAATTTTTTAATTTTTTTAATATTTTTAATTTTTTTAAATTTTCTTATAATTTTTTTTTATTTTTAAATTTTTTTTTTATTTTTAAAATTTTTTAAAATTTTTAAAATTTTTTTCAAATTTTCTTAAAACTTTTTTTTTAATTTTTTAAACAAATTTTTAAAATTTTTTGAAAATTTTCTTAAAACTTTTTTTTTTATTTTTTAAACAAATTTTTAAAATTTTTTTAATTTTTTTTTAAAAATTTTTTATATTTTTTTTTCAAATTTTTTTAAAATTTTTTAATTTGTTTTTAAATTATGATTTTTTTATTTCAAAAAATGTTTTTTAATTTTTTTCTTCTATTTTAATTTTTTTAATTTTTTCATTTTTTTTTAAATTTTCGTATAATTTTTTTTAATTTTTAAAATATTTTAAAAAATTTTTTTTAATTTTTTTAAAAGTATTATTTTTTATTTCAAAAGTGTTTTTTATTTTTTTTTAATTTTTTCAAATTTTTAAATTTTTTTTTAAATTTTCTTATAATTTTTTTTTAATTTTTAACATTTTTTTTAATTTTTAAAATTTTTTTAAAATTTTGTTTTAAATTTTTAAAAAAAATTTTATTTAAATTTTTATTTTAATTCTTTTATTTTTTTTTAAATTATTTATATTTTTTAATTTTTTTAATTTTTTTAATTTTTAAATTTTTTGAAAATTTTTAAAAAAAATTTTTTATTTTTTTTTTAATTTTTGAAAATTTTTCTAAATTTTTTTTTAATTTTTTTAAAAGTATTATTTTTTTATTTCAAAAATATTTTTTTAAATTTTATTTTAATTTTTTTTTAATTTTTAAACTTTTTTTATTTTTTTTAAAATTATTTATATTTTTTAATTTTTTTAATTTTTTTAATTTTTAAATTTTTGAAAATTTTTAAAAAAAATTTTTTATTTTTTTTTTAATTTTTTAAAATTTTTTTCAATTTTTTAAAAAATTTCTTTGCTTTATTTTTATTTAAATTTTTTAAAAAATTAAAATTTTTTTTTAATTTGTTACAATTTTTTAACAAAATTAAAAAAAAATTATTTATTTTTTAATTTTTTTCTATATTTTTTAATTTTTTTAATTTTTTTAATTTTTTTAATTTTTAATTTTTTTTAATTTTTTCATATTTTTAAATTCTTTTAAAAATTTTCTTATATTTTTTTTAATTTTTAAAATTTTTTTAAAATTTTTTAAAATTTTTTTTTAAATTTTTTTAAAATTGTTTAAAATTTTTTTTAATTTTTTAAAAAAAAATTTTAATTTTTATTTTATTTTTTTTAATTTTTAAAACTTTCTTAAAACTTTTTTTTTAATTTTTTAATCAAAATTTTTTAATTTTTTTTAAATTTTTAAATTTTTTTTTTAAAATTATAATTTTTTTATTTCAAAAAACGTTTTTAATTTCTTTTAATTTCTTTTAATTTTTAAATTTTTTTATTTTTTTTTAAATTATTTATATTTTTTAATTTTTAAAATTTTTTTTTAATTTTTAAATTTTTTTTTTAATTTTTCAATTTTTTTTTTAAATTTAAAATTTTTTTTTTATTTTTAAAATTTTTTTTTATTTTTTTTTAATCTTTGAAAATTTTTCTAAATTTTTTTTTTAATTTATTTAAATGTATTATTTTTTTATTTCAAAAAATGTTTTTTAATTTTTTTAATTTTTTCAATTTTTTCAATTTTTTTTTAAATTTTCTTATAATTTTTTTTAATTTTTAAAATTTAAAAAAAATTTAATTTTTTTAAATTTTTAAAATTTTTTTAAAAAATTTCTTTGCTTTATTTTTATTTAAATTTTTTAAAAAATTAAATTTTTTTTAAATTTGTTTCAATCTTTTAAGAAAATTAAAAAAAATTTATTTATTTTTTAATTTTCTGTCTATATTTTTTAATTTTTTTAATTTTTTTAATTTTAAATTTTTAAAATTTTTTTTTAATTTTAAATTTTTTTATTTTTTTTTAATTTTAAATTTTTTTTTATTTTTTTTAAATTTTTTTAATTTTTTAATTTTTAAAATTTTTTTTTTAATTTTTAAATTTTTTTGAAAATTTTCTTAAAACTTTTTTTTTAATTTTTTAAACAAATTTTTTTAATTTTTACAAATTTTTTTTTTAATTTTTAAAATTTTTTAATTTGTTTTTAAATTATAATTTTTTTATTTCAAAAAATGTTTTTTAATTTTTTTCTTTTATTTTAATTTTTTAATTTTTTAATTTTTTCAATTTTTTCATTTTTTTTTTAAATTTTCGTATAATTTTTTTTAATTTTTAAAATTTTTAAAAATTTTTTTTTTAATTTTTTTAAAAGTATTATTTTTTATTTCAAAAGTGTTTTTTTTTTTTTTAATTTTTTCAAATTTTAATTTTTTTTTAAATTTTCTTATAATTTTTTCTTTAATTTTTAAATTTTTTTTAAAATTTTTTAAAATTTTTTTTTAAATTATAATTTTTTTATTTCAAAAAATGTTTTTTAATTTTTTTTAAATTTTTTTTCTTTTATTTCAATTTTTTAATTTTTTTTAATATTTTTAATTTTTTTTTAAATTTTCTTATAATTTTTTTTAATTTTTAAAATTTTTTTAAAATTTTTAAAAAAATTTTTTATTTTTTTTTAATTTTTGAAAATTTTTCTAAATTTTTTTTTAATTTTTTTAAAAGTATTATTTTTTTATTTAAAAAATGTTTTCTAATTTTTTTTAATTTTTTTTAAATTTTTAAATTTTTTTAAAAATTTTGTTATAATTTTTTTTTAATTTTTAAAATTTTTTTAAAATTTTTTAAAAAATTTTTTTAAATTTTTTTTTAATTTTTAATTTTTTTTTTAATTTTTAAAATTTTTTGAAAATTTTCTTAAAACTTTTTTTTTAATTTTTTAAACAAATTTTTTTAATTTTTAAACTTTTTTTAATTTTTAAACTTTTTTTTAATTTTTTAAACAAAATTTTTAAATTTTTTTAAAATTTTTTTTTAAATTTTAAAATTTTTTTTATATTTTTAAAATTTTTTAAATTTTTTTTTAAAATTATAATTTTTTTATTTCAAAATATGTTTTTTAATTTTTTTTAATTTTTTTCTTTTATTTTAATTTTTTAATTTTTTTTAATATTTTTAATTTTTTTAAATTTTCTTATAATTTTTTTTTATTTTTAAAATTTTTTTAAAATTTTTAAAATTTTTTTAAAATTTTTAAAATTTTTTTTTTATTTTTTTTTAATTTTTGAAAATTTTTCTAAATTTTTTTTAAATTTTTTTAAAAGTATTATTTTTTTATTTCAAAAATGTTTTTTAATTTTTTTTTAATTTTTTTAATTTTTAAATTTTTTTTTAATTTTTGAAAATTTTCTTAAAACTTTTTTTTTAATTTTTTAAACAAATTTTTTTAATTTTTAAATTTTTTTTTAAATTTTTTAAAAAATTTTAATTTGTATTTAAATTATAATTTTGTTATTTCAAAAAATGTTTTTTAATTTTTTTACTTTTTTTAATTTTTTCAATTTTTTTTTAAATTTTCGTATAATTTGTTTTAATTTTTAAAATTTAAAAAAAATTTTTTTTAATTTTTTTAAATTTTTTTAAATTTTTTAAAAAATTTCTTTGCTTTATTTTTATTTAAATTTTTTAAAAAATTAAAATTTTTTTAATTTGTTACAATTTTTTAACAAAATTAAAAAAAATTATTTATTTTTTAATTTTTTTTCTATATTTTTTAATTTTTTTAATTTTTTTAATTTTTAATTTTTTTTTAATTTTTTTTATTTTTTTCTTTTATTTTAATTTTTTAATTTTTTTTAATATTTTTAATTTTTTTAAATTTTCTTATAATTTTTTTTTATTTTTAAAATTTTTTTAAAATTTTTAAATTTTT
Organism: Andrena cerasifolii; assembly: GCF_050908995.1. Classification (NCBI taxonomy): domain Eukaryota; kingdom Metazoa; phylum Arthropoda; class Insecta; order Hymenoptera; family Andrenidae; genus Andrena; species Andrena cerasifolii. The sequence continues at coordinate 6,419 of NW_027487100.1, read as the reverse complement.
TTTTTTATTTTTTTTTAATCTTTGAACATTTTTCTAAATTTTTGTTTAAATTTATTTAAAAGTATTAGTTTTTTATTTCAAAAATGTTTTTTGATTTTTAAAATTTTTTTTTAATTTTTTTTTAATTTTTAAAATTTTCTTAAAATTTATTTTTATTTTTTTTAATTTTTGAAAATTTTTCTAATTTTTTTTAATTTTTTTAAAAGTATAATTTTTTTATTTCAAAAATGTTTTTAAATTTTTTTAATTTTTTTATATTTTAAAATTTTTTTTTAATTTTTAAAATTTTTTTTTTAATTTTAAAATTTTTTTTTTAATTTTAACATTATTTTTTTTAATTTTTAAAATTTTTTTTTTATTTTTTTTTAATTTTTGAAAATTTTTCTAAATTTTTTAAATTTTTTTTTAAAAGTATTATTTTTTTATATCAAAAATGTTTTTTAATTTTCTTATATTTTTTTTTAATTTTTAAATTTTTTTTTAAATTTTTTAAAATTTTTTTAAAATTTTTTATTTAATTTTAAAATTTTTTTTAATTTTTAAAATTTTTTTTTATTTTTTTTTATTTTTTTTTAATTTTAAATTTTTTTATTTTTTCAAATTATTTATATTATTTAATTTTTAAATTTTTTAAAATTTTTTTTTTAAATTTTTAAATTTTTTTTTATATTTTTAAAATTTTTTTTAATTTTTTTTTTAAATTATAATTTTTTTATTTCAAAAAATGTTTTTTAATTTTTTTAAATTTTTTTCTTTTATTTTAATTTTTTAATTTTTTTAATATTTTTAATTTTTTTAAATTTTCTTATAATTTTTTTTTATTTTTAAAATTTTTTTTTATTTTTAAAATTTTTTAAAATTTTTAAAATTTTTTTCAAATTTTCTTAAAACTTTTTTTTTAATTTTTTAAACAAATTTTTAAAATTTTTTGAAAATTTTCTTAAAACTTTTTTTTTTATTTTTTAAACAAATTTTAAAAATTTTTTTAATTTTTTTTTAAAAATTTTTTAAATTTTTTTTTCAAATTTTTTTAAAATTTTTTAATTTGTTTTTAAATTATGATTTTTTTATTTCAAAAAATGTTTTTTAATTTTTTTCTTCTATTTTAATTTTTTTAATTTTTTCATTTTTTTTTAAATTTTCGTATAATTTTTTTTAATTTTTAAAATATTTTAAAAAAATTTTTTTAATTTTTTTAAAAGTATTATTTTTTATTTCAAAAGTGTTTTTTATTTTTTTTAATTTTTTCAAATTTTTAAATTTTTTTTTAAATTTTCTTATAATTTTTTTTTAATTTTTAAAATTTTTTTTTAATTTTTAAAATTTTTTTAAAATTTTTTTTTAAATTTTTAAAAAAAATTTTATTTAAATTTTTATTTTAATTTTTTTTATTTTTTTTTAAATTATTTATATTTTTTAATTTTTTTAATTTTTTTAATTTTTAAATTTTTTGAAAATTTTTAAAAAAATTTTTTTATTTTTTTTTTAATTTTTGAAAATTTTTCTAAATTTTTTTTTAATTTTTTTAAAAGTATTATTTTTTTATTTCAAAAATGTTTTTTTAAATTTTATTTTAATTTTTTTTTAATTTTTAAACTTTTTTTATTTTTTTTTAAATTATTTATATTTTTTAATTTTTTTAATTTTTTTAATTTTTAAATTTTTTGAAAATTTTTAAAAAAAATTTTTTATTTTTTTTTTAATTTTTTAAAATTTTTTTCAATTTTTTAAAAAATTTCTTTGCTTTATTTTTATTTAAATTCTTTAAAAAATTAAATTTTTTTTTTAATTTGTTACAATTTTTTAACAAAATTAAAAAAAAATTATTTATTTTTTAATTTTTTTCTATATTTTTTAATTTTTTTAATTTTTTTAATTTTTTTAATTTTTAATTTTTTTTAATTTTTTCATATTTTTAAATTCTTTTAAAAATTTTCTTATATTTTTTTTAATTTTTAAAATTTTTTTAAAATTTTTTAAAATTTTTTTTTAAATTTTTTTAAAATTGTTTAAAATTTTTTTTAATTTTTTAAAAAAAAATTTTAATTTTTATTTTATTTTTTTTAATTTTTAAAACTTTCTTAAAACTTTTTTTTTAATTTTTTAATCAAAATTTTTTAATTTTTTTTAAATTTTTAAATTTTTTTTTTAAAATTATAATTTTTTTATTTCAAAAAATGTTTTTAATTTCTTTTAATTTTTTTAATTTTTTCAATTTTTTAATTTTTTTTTTAAATTTTCTTTTAATTTCTTTTAATTTTTAAATTTTTTTTATTTTTTTTTTAAATTATTTATATATTTTAATTTTTAAAATTTTTTTTTAATTTTTAAATTTTTTTTTTAATTTTTCAATTTTTTTTTAAATTTAAAATTTTTTTTTTTATTTTTAAAATTTTATTTTTATTTTTTTTTAATCTTTGAAAATTTTTCTAAATTTTTTTTTAATTTATTTAAATGTATTATTTTTTTATTTCAAAAAATGTTTTTTAATTTTTTTAACTTTTTCAATTTTTTCAATTTTTTTTAAATTTTCTTATAATTTTTTTTAATTTTTAAAATTTAAAAAAAAATTTTAATTTTTTAAAATTTTTTAAATTTTTTTAAAAAATTTCTTTGCTTTATTTTTATTTAAATTTTTTAAAAAATTAAAAAAATTTTTTTTAAATTTGTTTCAATTTTTTAAGAAAATTAAAAAAAATTGATTTATTTTTTAATTTTCTGTCTATATTTTTTAATTTTTTTAATTTTTTTAATTTTAAATTTTTAAAATTTTTTTTTAATTTTAAATTTTTTTATTTTTTTTTAATTTTAAATTTTTTTTTATTTTTTTTTTAAATTTTTTAAATTTTTTAATTTTTAAAATTTTTTTTTTAATTTTTAAAATTTTTTGAAAATTGTCTTAAAACTTTTTTTTTAATTTTTTAAACAAATTTTTAAAATTTTTTAAATTTTTTTTTAAAATTTTTTAAATTTTTTTTTAAAATTTTTTAAATTTTTTTTTTAAATTTTTTAAAATTTTTTAATTTGTTTTTAAATTATAATTTTTTTATTTCAAAAAATGTTTTTTAATTTTTTCAATTTTTTCAATTTTTTTTAAATTTTCGTATAATTTTTTTTAATTTTTAAAATATTTTAAAATTTTTTTTTAATTTTTTTAAAAGTATTATTTTTTATTTCAAAAGTGTTTTTTATTTTTTTTTAATTTTTTTCAAATTTTTAAATTTTTTTTAAATTTTCTTATAATTTTTTTTTTAATTTTTAAAATTTTTTTAAAATTTTTTTTTAAATTTTTAAAAAAAATTTTATTTAAATTTTTATTTTAATTTTTTTTATTTTTTTTTAAATTATTTATATTTTTTAATTTTTTTAATTTTTTTAATTTTTTTAATTTTTAAAATATTTTAAAAAAATTTTTTTAATTTTTTTAAAAGTATTATTTTTTATTTCAAAAGTGTTTTTTATTTTTTTTTAATTTTTTCAAATTTTTAAATTTTTTTTAAATTTTCTTATAATTTTTTTTTAATTTTTAAATTTTTTTTAAATTTTTTTTTTAAATTTTTAAAAAAAATTTTATTTAAATTTTTATTTTAATTTTTTTTTTATTTTTTTTAAAATTATTTATATTTTTTAATTTTTTTAATTTTTAAATTTTTTGAAAATTTTTAAAAAAAATTTTTTATTTTTTTTTTAATTTTTGAAAATTTTTCTAAATTTTTTTTTAATTTTTTTAAAAGTATTATTTTTTTATTTCAAAAATGTTTTTTTAAATTTTATTTTAATTTTTTTTTAGTTTTTAAATTTTTTTATTTTTTTTTAAATTATTTATATTTTTTAATTTTTTTAATTTTTTTAATTTTTTTAATTTTAAATTTTAAAAATTTTTTTTAATTTTAAATTTTTTTATTTTTTTTTAATTTTAAATTTTTTTTATTTTTTTTTTAATTTTTTAAATTTTTTAATTTTTAATTTTTTTTTTAATTTTAAATTTTTTTTTAATTTAAATTTTTTTTTAATTTTAAAATAATTTTTTTTTAATTTTTAAAATTTTTTTTTTAATTTTTGAAAAATTTTTAATTTTTTTTTTAATTTTTTTAAAAGTATTATTTTTTTATTTCAAAAATGTTTTTTATTTTTTTTTTAATTTTTTCAAATTTTTAAATTCTTTTAAAAATTTTCTTAAAACTTTTTTTTTAATTTTTTAAACAAATTTTTAAAATTTTTTAAATTTTTTTTTAAAAAATTTTTTAAATTTTTTTTAAAAATTTTTAAAATTTTTTTTTAAATTTTTTAAAATTTTTTAATTTGTTTTTAAATTATAATTTTTTTATTTCAAAAAATGTTTTTTAATTTTTTTCTTTTATTTTAATTTTTTAATTTTTAATTTTTTCAATTTTTTCAATTTTTTTTAAATTTTCGTATAATTTTTTTTAATTTTTAAAATATTTAAAAATTTTTTTTAATTTTTTTAAAAGTATTATTTTTTATTTCAAAAGTGTTTTTTATTTTTTTTTTAATTTTTTCAAATTTTTAAATTTTTTTTAAATTTTCTTATAATTTTTTTTTTAATTTTTAAAATTTTTTTAAAATTTTTTTTTAAATTTTTAAAAAAAATTTTATTTAAATTTTTATTTTAATTTTTTTTATTTTTTTTTAAATTATTTATATTTTTTAATTTTTTTAATTTTTTTAATTTTTTTTAATTTTAAAATTTTTTGAAAATTTTCTTAAAACTTTTTTTTTAATTTTTTAAACAAATTTTTTAAATTTTTAAAATTTTTTTTTTAAATTTTTTAAAATTTTTTAATTTGTTTGTAAATTATAATTTTTTTATTTCAAAAAATGGTTTTTAATTTTTTTCTTTTATTTTAATTTTTTTAATTTTTTAATTTTTTAATTTTTTAATTTTTTAATTTTTTAATTTTTTAATTTTTTAATTTTTTAATTTTTTAATTTTTTAATTTTTTAATTTTTTAATTTTTTAATTTTTTCAATTTTTTCATTTTTTTTAAATTTTCGTATAATTTTTTTAATTTTTAAAATTTTTTAAAATTTTTTTTTAATTTTTTTAAAAGTATTATTTTTTATTTCAAAAGTGTTTTTTATTTTTTTTTTAATTTTTTCAAATTTTTAATTTTTTTTAAATTTTCTTACAATTTTTTCTTTAATCTTTAAATTTTTTTAAAAATTTTTTTAAATTTTTTTTAAAATTAGAATTTTTTTATTTCAAAAAATGTTTTTTAATTTTTTTAAATTTTTTTTCTTTTATTTAAATTTTTTAATTTTTTTTAATATTTTTAATTTTTTTTTAAATTTTCTTATAATTTTTTTTAATTTTTAAAATTTTTTTTAAAATTTTTTAAAAAAATTTTTTATTTTTTTTTTAATTTTTGAAAATTTTTCTAAATTTTTTTTAATTTTTTAAAAGTATTATTTTTTTATTTCAAAAATGTTTTTTAATTTTTTTTAATTTTTTAAAATTTTTAATTTTTTTTTTAAATTTTGTTATAATTTTTTTTTAATTTTTAAAATTTTTTTAAAATTTTTTAATAAAAATTTTTTTAAATTTTTTTTTAATTTTTAAAATTTTTTGAAAATTTTCTTAAAACTTTTTTTTTAATTTCTTAAACAAATTTTTTTAATTTTTAAATTTTTAAAATTTTTATTTATTTTTTTTTTAATTTTTGAAAATTTTTATAAATTTTTTAAAATTTTTTTTAAAAGTATTATTTTTTTATTTAAAAAATGTTTTTTAATTTTTTAAACTTTTTTTTAATTTTTTAAACAAAATTTTCAAATTTTTTAAATTTTTTTTTTAAATTTTTAAATTTTTTTTTATATTTTTAAAATTTTTTTAATTTTTTTTTAAAATTATAATTTTTTTATTTCAAAAAATGTTTTTTAATTTTTTTAATATTTTTAATTTTTTTAAATTTTCTTATAATTTTTTTTTATTTTTAAAATTTTTTTAAAATTTTTAAAATTTTTTGAAAATTTTCTTAAAACTTTTTTTTTTATTTTTTAAACAAATTTTTAAAATTTTTTAAATTTTTTTAAAAATTTTAAAAATTTTTTTTTAAATTTTTTAAAATTTTTTAATTTGTTTTTAAATTATAATTTTTTTATTTCAAAAAATGTTTTTTAATTTTTTTCTTTTATTTTAATTTTTTAATTTTTAATTTTTTCAATTTTTTCAATTTTTTTTAAATTTTCGTATAATTTTTTTTAATTTTTAAAATATTTAAAAATTTTTTTTTAATTTTTTTAAAAGTATTATTTTTTATTTCAAAAGTGTTTTTTATTTTTTTTTAATTTTTTCAAATTTTTAAATTTTTTTTAAATTTTCTTATAATTTTTTTTTTAATTTTTAAAATTTTTTTAAAATTTTTTTTTAAATTTTTAAAAAAAATTTTATTTAAATT
>NW_027487099.1:0-17681 GCF_050908995.1 Andrena cerasifolii | reverse complement strand
ACGAGTAAAACGAGTAAAACGAGTAAAACGAGTAAAACGAGTAAAACGAGTAAAACGAGTAAAACGAGTAAAACGAGTAAAACGAGTAAAACGAGTAAAACGAGTAAAACGAGTAAAACGAGTAAAACGAGTAAAACGAGTAAAACGAGTAAAACGAGTAAAACGAGTAAAACGAGTAAAACGAGTAAAACGAGTAAAACGAGTAAAACGAGTAAAACTAGTAAAACGAGTAAAACGAGTAAAACGAGTAAAACGAGTAAAACGAGTAAAACGAATAAAACGAGTAATACGAGTAAAACGAGTAAAACGAGTAAAACGAGTAAAACGAGTAAAACGAGTAAAACGAGTAAAACGAGTAAAACGAGTAAAACGAGTAAAACGAGTAAAACGAGTAAAACGAGTAAAACGAGTAAAACGAGTAAAACGAGTAAAACGAGTAAAACGAGTAAAACGAGTAAAACGAGTAAAACGAGTAAAACGAGTAAAACGAGTAAAACGAGTAAAACGAGTAAAACGAGTAAAACGAGTAAAACGAGTAAAACGAGTAAAACGAGTAAAACGAGTAAAACGAGTAAAACGAGTAAAACGAGTAAAACGAGTAAAACGAGTAAAACGAGTAAAACGAGTAAAACGAGTAAAACTAGTAAAACTAGTAAAACGAGTAAAACGAGTAAAACGAGTAAAACGAGTAAAGCGAGTAAAGCGAGTAAAACGAGTAAAACGGGTAAAACGAGTAAAACTAGTAAAACGAGTAAAACGAGTAAAGCGAGTAAAACGAGTAAAACGGGTAAAACGAGTAAAACGAGTAAAACGAGTAAAACGAGTAAAACGAGTAAAACGGGTAAAACTAGTAAAACGAGTAAAACGAGTAAAACTAGTAAAACGAGTAAAACTAGTAAAACCAGTAAAACGAGTAAAACGAGTAAAACGAGTAAAACGAGTAAAACGAGTAAAACGAGTAAAACGAGTAAAACGAGTAAAACGAGTAAAACGAGTAAAACGAGTAAAACGAGTAAAACGAGTAAAACGAGTAAAACGAGTAAAACGAGTAATACGAGTAAAACGAGTAAAGCGATTAAAACGAGTAAAACGGGTAAAACGAGTAAAACGAGTAAAACGAGTAAAACGAGTAAAACGAGTAAAACGAGTAATACGAGTAAAACGAGTAAAACGAGTATAACGAGTAAAACGAGTAAAACGAGTAAAACGAGTAAAACGAGTAAAACGAGTAAAACGAGTAAAACGAGTAAAACGAGTAAAACGAGTAAAACGAGTAATACGAGTAAAACGAGTAAAACTAGTAAAACGAGTAAAACGAGTAAAACGAGTAAAGCGAGTAAAGCGAGTAAAACGGGTAAAACGAGTAAAACGAGTAAAACGAGTAAAGCGAGTAAAACGAGTAAAACGAGTAAAACGAGTAAAACGAGTAAAACGAGTAAAGCGAGTAAAACGAGTAAAACGGGTAAAACGAGTAAAACTAGTAAAACGAGTAAAACGAGTAAAGCGAGTAAAACGGGTAAAACGAGTAAAACTAGTAAAACGAGTAAAACGAGTAAAGCGAGTAAAACGGGTAAAACGAGTAAAACGAGTAAAACGAGTAAAGCGAGTAAAACGAGTAAAACGAGTAAAACGAGTAAAACGAGTAAAGCGAGTAAAGCGAGTAAGACGAGTAAAACGGGTAAAACGAGTAAAACTAGTAAAACGAGTAAAACGAGTAAAGCGAGTAAAACGAGTAAAACGGGTAAAACGAGTAAAACGAGTAAAACGAGTAAAACGAGTAAAACGAGTAAAACGGGTAAAACTAGTAAAACGAGTAAAACGAGTAAAACTAGTAAAACGAGTAAAACTAGTAAAACCAGTAAAACGAGTAAAACGAGTAAAACGAGTAAAACGAGTAAAACGAGTAAAACGAGTAAAACGAGTAAAACGAGTAAAACGAGTAAAACGAGTAAAACGAGTAAAACGAGTAAAACGAGTAAAACGAGTAAAACGAGTAAAACGAGTAAAACGAGTAATACGAGTAAAACGAGTAAAGCGATTAAAACGAGTAAAACGGGTAAAACGAGTAAAACGAGTAAAACGAGTAAAACGAGTAAAACGAGTAAAACGAGTAAAACGAGTAAAACGAGTAATACGAGTAAAACGAGTAAAACGAGTAAAACGAGTAAAACGAGTAAAACGAGTAAAACGAGTAATACGAGTAAAACGAGTAAAACTAGTAAAACGAGTAAAACGAGTAAAACGAGTAAAACGAGTAAAGCGAGTAAAGCGAGTAAAACGGGTAAAACGAGTAAAACGAGTAAAACGAGTAAAGCGAGTAAAACGAGTAAAACGGGTAAAACGAGTAAAACGAGTAAAACGAGTAAAACGAGTAAAACGAGTAAAACGAGTAAAACGAGTAAAACGAGTAAAACGAGTAAATCGAGTAAAGCGAGTAAAACGAGTAAAACGAGTAAAACGAGTAAAACGAGTAAAACGAGTAAAACGAGTAATACGAGTAAAACGAGTAAAACGAGTAAAACGAGTAAAGCGAGTAAAGCGAGTAAAACGGGTAAAACGAGTAAAACGAGTAAAACGAGTAAAGCGAGTAAAACGAGTAAAACGAGTAAAACGAGTAAAACGAGTAAAACGAGTAAAACGAGTAAAACGAGTAATACGAGTAAAACGAGTAAAACTAGTAAAACGAGTAAAACGAGTAAAACGAGTAAAGCGAGTAAAGCGAGTAAAACGAGTAAAACGGGTAAAACGAGTAAAACGAGTAAAACGAGTAAAACGAGTAAAACGTGTAAAACGAGTAAAACGAGTAAAACGAGTAAAACGAGTAAAACGAGTAAAACTAGTAAAACGAGTAAAACTAGTAAAACGAGTAAAACGAGTAAAACGAGTAAAACGAGTAAAACGAGTAATACGAGTAAAACGAGTAAAACGAGTAAAACGAGTAAAACGAGTAAAACGAGTAAAACGAGTAAAACTAGTAAAACGAGTAAAACGAGTAAAACGAGTAAAACGAGTAAAACGAGTAAAACGAGTAAAACGAGTAAAACGAGTAAAGCGAGTAAAGCGAGTAAAACGAGTAAAACGGGTAAAACGAGTAAAACGAGTAAAACGAGTAAAACGAGTAAAACGGGTAAAACTAGTAAAACGAGTAAAACGAGTAAAACGAGTAAAACGAGTAAAGCGAGTAAAACGAGTAAAACGAGTAAAACGTGTAAAACGTGTAAAACGTGTAAATCGATTAAAACGAGTAAAACGAGTAAAACGAGTAAAACGAGTAAAACTAGTAAAACGAGTAAAACGAGTAAAACGAGTAAAACGAGTAAAACGAGTAAAACGAGTACAACGAGTAAAACGAGTAAAACGAGTAAAACGAGTAAAACGAGTAAAACGAGTAATACGAGTAAAACGAGTAAAACGAGTAAAACGAGTAAAACGAGTAAAACGAGTAAAACGAGTAAAACGAGTAAAACGAGTAAAACGAGTAAAACGGGTAAAACTAGTAAAACGAGTAAAACGAGTAAAACGAGTAAAACGAGGAAAACGAGTAAAACGAGTAAAACGAGTAAAACGTGTAAAACGAGTAAAACGTGTAAAACGATTAAAACGAGTAAAACGAGTAAAACGAGTAAAACGAGTAAAACGAGTAAAACGAGTAAAACGAGTAAAACGAGTAAAACGAGTAAAACGAGTAAAACGAGTAAAACGAGTAAAACTAGTAAAACGAGTAAAACGAGTAAAACGAGTAATACGAGTAAAACGAGTAAAACTAGTAAAACTAGTAAAACGAGTAAAACGAGTAAAACGAGTAAAGCGAGTAAAACGAGTAAAACGAGTAAAACGAGTAAACCGAGTAAAACGAGTAAAACGAGTAAAACGAGTAATACGAGTAAAACGAGTAAAACGATTAAAACGAGTAAAACGAGTAAAACGAGTAAAGCGAGTAAAACGAGTAAAACGAGTAAAACGAGTAAAACGAGTAAAACGAGTAAAACGAGTAAAACGAGTAAAACGAGTAAAACGAGTAAAACGAGTAAAACGAGTAAAACGAGTAAAACGAGTAAAACGAGTAAAACTAGTAAAACTAGTAAAACGAGTAAAACGAGTAAAACGAGTAAAACGAGTAAAGCGAGTAAAGCGAGTAAAACGAGTAAAACGGGTAAAACGAGTAAAACTAGTAAAACGAGTAAAACGAGTAAAGCGAGTAAAACGAGTAAAACGGGTAAAACGAGTAAAACGAGTAAAACGAGTAAAACGAGTAAAACGAGTAAAACGGGTAAAACTAGTAAAACGAGTAAAACGAGTAAAACTAGTAAAACGAGTAAAACTAGTAAAACCAGTAAAACGAGTAAAACGAGTAAAACGAGTAAAACGAGTAAAACGAGTAAAACGAGTAAAACGAGTAAAACGAGTAAAACGAGTAAAACGAGTAAAACGAGTAAAACGAGTAAAACGAGTAAAACGAGTAAAACGAGTAAAACGAGTAAAACGAGTAATACGAGTAAAACGAGTAAAGCGATTAAAACGAGTAAAACGGGTAAAACGAGTAAAACGAGTAAAACGAGTAAAACGAGTAAAACGAGTAAAACGAGTAAAACGAGTAATACGAGTAAAACGAGTAAAACGAGTATAACGAGTAAAACGAGTAAAACGAGTAAAACGAGTAAAACGAGTAAAACGAGTAAAACGAGTAAAACGAGTAAAACGAGTAAAACGAGTAAAACGAGTAATACGAGTAAAACGAGTAAAACTAGTAAAACGAGTAAAACGAGTAAAACGAGTAAAGCGAGTAAAGCGAGTAAAACGGGTAAAACGAGTAAAACGAGTAAAACGAGTAAAGCGAGTAAAACGAGTAAAACGAGTAAAACGAGTAAAACGAGTAAAACGAGTAAAGCGAGTAAAACGAGTAAAACGGGTAAAACGAGTAAAACTAGTAAAACGAGTAAAACGAGTAAAGCGAGTAAAACGGGTAAAACGAGTAAAACTAGTAAAACGAGTAAAACGAGTAAAGCGAGTAAAACGGGTAAAACGAGTAAAACGAGTAAAACGAGTAAAGCGAGTAAAACGAGTAAAACGAGTAAAACGAGTAAAACGAGTAAAGCGAGTAAAGCGAGTAAGACGAGTAAAACGGGTAAAACGAGTAAAACGAGTAAAGCGAGTAAAACGAGTAAAACGGGTAAAACGAGTAAAACGAGTAAAACGAGTAAAACGAGTAAAACGAGTAAAACGGGTAAAACTAGTAAAACGAGTAAAACGAGTAAAACTAGTAAAACGAGTAAAACTAGTAAAACCAGTAAAACGAGTAAAACGAGTAAAACGAGTAAAACGAGTAAAACGAGTAAAACGAGTAAAACGAGTAAAACGAGTAAAACGAGTAAAACGAGTAAAACGAGTAAAACGAGTAAAACGAGTAAAACGAGTAAAACGAGTAAAACGAGTAAAACGAGTAAAACGAGTAAAACGAGTAAAGCGAGTAAAACGAGTAAAGCGATTAAAACGAGTAAAACGGGTAAAACGAGTAAAACGAGTAAAACGAGTAAAACGAGTAAAACGAGTAAAACGAGTAAAACGAGTAAAACGAGTAATACGAGTAAAACGAGTAAAACGAGTAAAACGAGTAAAACGAGTAAAACGAGTAAAACGAGTAATACGAGTAAAACGAGTAAAACTAGTAAAACGAGTAAAACGAGTAAAACGAGTAAAACGAGTAAAGCGAGTAAAGCGAGTAAAACGGGTAAAGCGAGTAAAACGAGTAAAACGAGTAAAGCGAGTAAAACGAGTAAAACGGGTAAAACGAGTAAAACGGGTAAAACGAGTAAAACGAGTAAAACGAGTAAAACGAGTAAAACGAGTAAAACGAGTAAAACGAGTAAATCGAGTAAAGCGAGTAAAACGAGTAAAACGAGTAAAACGAGTAAAACGAGTAAAACGAGTAAAACGAGTAAAACGAGTAATACGAGTAAAACGAGTAAAACGAGTAAAACGAGTAAAGCGAGTAAAGCGAGTAAAACGGGTAAAACGAGTAAAACGAGTAAAACGAGTAAAGCGAGTAAAACGAGTAAAACGAGTAAAACGAGTAAAACGAGTAAAACGAGTAAAACGAGTAAAACGAGTAATACGAGTAAAACGAGTAAAACTAGTAAAACGAGTAAAACGAGTAAAACGAGTAAAGCGAGTAAAGCGAGTAAAACGAGTAAAACGGGTAAAACGAGTAAAACGAGTAAAACGAGTAAAACGAGTAAAACGTGTAAAACGAGTAAAACGAGTAAAACGAGTAAAACGAGTAAAACGAGTAAAACTAGTAAAACGAGTAAAACTAGTAAAACGAGTAAAACGAGTAAAACGAGTAAAACGAGTAAAACGAGTAATACGAGTAAAACGAGTAAAACGAGTAAAACGAGTAAAACGAGTAAAACGAGTAAAACGAGTAAAACTAGTAAAACGAGTAAAACGAGTAAAACGAGTAAAACGAGTAAAACGAGTAAAACGAGTAAAACGAGTAAAACGAGTAAAGCGAGTAAAGCGAGTAAAACGAGTAAAACGGGTAAAACGAGTAAAACGAGTAAAACGAGTAAAACGAGTAAAACGGGTAAAACTAGTAAAACGAGTAAAACGAGTAAAACGAGTAAAACGAGTAAAACGAGTAAAACGAGTAAAACGAGTAAAACGTGTAAAACGTGTAAAACGTGTAAATCGATTAAAACGAGTAAAACGAGTAAAACGAGTAAAACGAGTAAAACTAGTAAAACGAGTAAAACGAGTAAAACGAGTAAAACGAGTAAAACGAGTACAACGAGTAAAACGAGTAAAACGAGTAAAACGAGTAAAACGAGTAAAACGAGTAATACGAGTAAAACGAGTAAAACGAGTAAAACGAGTAAAACGAGTAAAACGAGTAAAACGAGTAAAACGAGTAAAACGAGTAAAACGAGTAAAACGGGTAAAACTAGTAAAACGAGTAAAACGAGTAAAACGAGTAAAACGAGGAAAACGAGTAAAACGAGTAAAACGAGTAAAACGTGTAAAACGAGTAAAACGTGTAAAACGATTAAAACGAGTAAAACGAGTAAAACGAGTAAAACGAGTAAAACGAGTAAAACGAGTAAAACGAGTAAAACGAGTAAAACGAGTAAAACGAGTAAAACGAGTAAAACGAGTAAAACTAGTAAAACGAGTAAAACGAGTAAAACGAGTAAAACGAGTAATACGAGTAAAACGAGTAAAACTAGTAAAACTAGTAAAACGAGTAAAACGAGTAAAACGAGTAAAACGAGTAAAGCGAGTAAAACGAGTAAAACGGGTAAAACGAGTAAAACGAGTAAAACGAGTAAAACTAGTAAAACGAGTAAAACGAGTAAAACGAGTAATACGAGTAAAACGAGTAAAACTAGTAAAACTAGTAAAACGAGTAAAACGAGTAAAACGAGTAAAACGAGTAAAGCGAGTAAAACGAGTAAAACGGGTAAAACGAGTAAAACGAGTAATACGAGTAAAACGAGTAAAACGAGTAAAACGAGTAATACGAGTAAAACGAGTAAAACGAGTAAAACGAGTAAAACGAGTAAAACGAGTAATACGAGTAAAACGAGTAAAACTAGTAAAACGAGTAAAACGAGTAAAACTAGTAAAACGAGTAAAACGAGTAAAACGAGTAAAACGAGTAAAGCGAGTAAAGCGAGTAAAACGGGTAAAACGAGTAAAACGAGTAAAACGAGTAAAGCGAGTAAAACGAGTAAAACGAGTAAAACGAGTAAAACGAGTAAAACGAGTAAAACGAGTAAAACGAGTAATACGAGTAAAACGAGTAAAACTAGTAAAACGAGTAAAACGAGTAAAGCGAGTAAAGCGAGTAAAACGAGTAAAACGGGTAAAACGAGTAAAACGAGTAATACGAGTAAAACGAGTAAAACGAGTAAAACGAGTAAAACGAGTAAAACGAGTAAAACGAGTAAAACGAGTAAAACGAGTAAAACGAGTAAAACGAGTAAAACGAGTAAAACGAGTAAAACGAGTAAAACGAGTAAAACGAGTACAACGAGTAAAACGAGTAAAACGAGTAAAACGAGTAAAACGAGTAAAACGAGTAAAACGAGTAAAACGAGTAAAACGAGTAATACGAGTAAAACGAGTAAAACGAGTAAAACGAGTAAAACGAGTAAAACGAGTAAAACGAGTAAAACGAGTAAAACGAGTAAAACGAGTAAAACGAGTAAAACGGGTAAAACTAGTAAAACGAGTAAAACGAGTAAAACGAGTAAAACGAGGAAAACGAGTAAAACGAGTAAAACGTGTAAAACGAGTAAAACGTGTAAAACGAGTAAAACGAGTAAAACGAGTAAAACGAGTAAAACGAGTAAAACGAGTAAAACGAGTAAAACGAGTAAAACGAGTAAAACGAGTAAAACGAGTAAAACGAGTAAAACGAGTAAAACGAGTAAAACTAGTAAAACGAGTAAAACGAGTAAAACGAGTAATACGAGTAAAACGAGTAAAACTAGTAAAACTAGTAAAACGAGTAAAACGAGTAAAACGAGTAAAACGAGTAAAGCGAGTAAAACGAGTAAAACGGGTAAAACGAGTAAAACGAGTAATACGAGTAAAACGAGTAAAACGAGTAAAACGAGTAATACGAGTAAAACGAGTAAAACGAGTAAAGCGAGTAAAACGAGTAAAACGAGTAAAACGAGTAAAACGAGTAAAACGAGTAATACGAGTAAAACGAGTAAAACTAGTAAAACGAGTAAAACGAGTAAAGCGAGTAAAGCGAGTAAAACGAGTAAAACGGGTAAAACGAGTAAAACGAGTAATACGAGTAAAACGAGTAAAACGAGTAAAACGAGTAAAACGAGTAAAACGAGTAATACGAGTAAAACGAGTAAAACGAGTAAAACGAGTAAAACGAGTAATACGAGTAAAACGAGTAAAACTAGTAAAACGAGTAAAACGAGTAAAACGAGTAAAACGAGTAAAGCGAGTAAAGCGAGTAAAACGGGTAAAACGAGTAAAACGAGTAAAACGAGTAAAGCGAGTAAAACGAGTAAAACGAGTAAAACTAGTAAAACGAGTAAAACGAGTAAAGCGAGTAAAGCGAGTAAAGCGAGTAAAACGAGTAAAACGGGTAAAACGAGTAAAACGAGTAAAACGAGTAAAACGAGTAAAACGAGTAAAACGAGTAAAACGAGTAAAACGAGTAAAACGAGTAAAACGAGTAAAACGAGTAAAACGGGTAAAACTAGTAAAACGAGTAAAACGAGTAAAACTAGTAAAACGAGTAAAACGAGTAAAACGAGTAAAACGAGTAATACGAGTAAAACGAGTAAAACGAGTAAAACGAGTAAAACGAGTAAAACGAGTAAAACGAGTAAAACGAGTAAAACGAGTAAAACTAGTAAAACGAGTAAAACGAGTAAAACGAGTAAAACGAGTAAAACGAGTAAAACGAGTAATACGAGTAAAACGAGTAAAACGATTAAAACGAGTAAAACGAGTAAAACGAGTAAAGCGAGTAAAACGAGTAAAACGAGTAAAACGAGTAAAGCGAGTAAAGCGAGTAAAACGAGTAAAACGGGTAAAACGAGTAAAACGAGTAATACGAGTAAAACGAGTAAAACGAGTAAAACGAGTAAAACGAGTAATACGAGTAAAACGAGTAAAACGAGTAAAACGAGTAAAACGAGTAAAACGAGTAATACGAGTAAAACGAGTAAAACTAGTAAAACGAGTAAAACGAGTAAAACGAGTAAAACGAGTAAAGCGAGTAAAGCGAGTAAAACGGGTAAAACGAGTAAAACGAGTAAAACGAGTAAAGCGAGTAAAACGAGTAAAACGAGTAAAACTAGTAAAACGAGTAAAACGAGTAAAGCGAGTAAAGCGAGTAAAACGAGTAAAACGGGTAAAACGAGTAAAACGAGTAAAACGAGTAAAACGAGTAAAACGAGTAAAACGAGTAAAACGAGTAAAACGAGTAAAACGAGTAAAACGAGTAAAACGAGTAAAACGAGTAAAACGAGTAAAACGAGTAAAACGGGTAAAACTAGTAAAACGAGTAAAACGAGTAAAACTAGTAAAACGAGTAAAACGAGTAAAACGAGTAAAACGAGTAAAACGAGTAAAACGAGTAAAACGAGTAAAACGAGTAAAACGAGTAAAACGAGTAAAACGAGTAAAACGAGTAAAACGAGTAAAACGAGTAAAGCGAGTAAAACGAGTAAAACGGGTAAAACGAGTAAAACGAGTAAAACGAGTAAAACGAGTAAAACGAGTAAAACGAGTAAAACGAGTAAAACGGGTAAAACGAGTAAAGCGAGTAAAACGAGTAAAACGGGTAAAACGAGGAAAACGAGTAAAACGAGTAAAACGAGTAAAACGAGTAAAACGAGTAAAACGAGTAAAACGAGTAAAACTAGTAAAACGAGTAAAACGAGTAAAACGAGTAAAACGAGTAAAACGAGTAAAACGATTAAAACGAGTAATACGAGTAAAACGAGTAAAACGAGTAAAACGAGTAAAACGAGTAAAACGAGTAAAACGAGTAAAACGAGTAAAACGAGTAAAACGAGTAAAACGAGTAAAACGAGTAAAACGAGTAAAACGAGTAAAACGAGTAAAACGAGTAATACGAGTAAAACGAGTAAAACGATTAAAACGAGTAAAACGAGTAAAACGAGTAAAGCGAGTAAAACGAGTAAAACGAGTAAAACGAGTAAAACGAGTAAAACGAGTAAAACGAGTAAAACGAGTAAAACGAGTAAAACGAGTAAAACGAGTAAAACGAGTAAAACGAGTAAAACTAGTAAAACTAGTAAAACGAGTAAAACGAGGTAAAACGAGTAAAACGAGTAAAGCGAGTAAAGCGAGTAAAACGAGTAAAACGGGTAAAACGAGTAAAACTAGTAAAACGAGTAAAACGAGTAAAGCGAGTAAAACGAGTAAAACGGGCAAAACGAGTAAAACGAGTAAAACGAGTAAAACGAGTAAAACGAGTAAAACGGGTAAAACTAGTAAAACGAGTAAAACGAGTAAAACTAGTAAAACGAGTAAAACTAGTAAAACCAGTAAAACGAGTAAAACGAGTAAAACGAGTAAAACGAGTAAAACGAGTAAAACGAGTAAAACGAGTAAAACGAGTAAAACGAGTAAAACGAGTAAAACGAGTAAAACGAGTAAAACGAGTAAAACGAGTAAAACGAGTAAAACGAGTAAAACGAGTAAAACGAGTAAAACGAGTAATACGAGTAAAACGAGTAAAGCGATTAAAACGAGTAAAACGGGTAAAACGAGTAAAACGAGTAAAACGAGTAAAACGAGTAAAACGAGTAAAACGAGTAAAACGAGTAAAACGAGTAATACGAGTAAAACGAGTAAACCGAGTATAACGAGTAAAACGAGTAAAACGAGTAAAACGAGTAAAACGAGTAAAACGAGTAAAACGAGTAAAACGAGTAAAACGAGTAAAACGAGTAAAACGAGTAATACGAGTAAAACGAGTAAAACTAGTAAAACGAGTAAAACGAGTAAAGCGAGTAAAGCGAGTAAAACGGGTAAAACGAGTAAAACGAGGTAAAACGAGTAAAGCGAGTAAAACGAGTAAAACGAGTAAAACGAGTAAAACGAGTAAAACGAGTAAAGCGAGTAAAACGAGTAAAACGGGTAAAACGAGTAAAACTAGTAAAACGAGTAAAACGAGTAAAGCGAGTAAAACGGGTAAAACGAGTAAAACGAGTAAAACGAGTAAAGCGAGTAAAACGAGTAAAACGAGTAAAACGAGTAAAACGAGTAAAGCGAGTAAAGCGAGTAAGACGAGTAAAACGGGTAAAACGAGTAAAACTAGTAAAACGAGTAAAACGAGTAAAGCGAGTAAAACGAGTAAAACGGGTAAAACGAGTAAAACGAGTAAAACGAGTAAAACGAGTAAAACGGGTAAAACTAGTAAAACGAGTAAAACGAGTAAAACTAGTAAAACGAGTAAAACTAGTAAAACCAGTAAAACGAGTAAAACGAGTAAAACGAGTAAAACGAGTAAAACGAGTAAAACGAGTAAAACGAGTAAAACGAGTAAAACGAGTAAAACGAGTAAAACGAGTAAAACGAGTAAAACGAGTAAAACGAGTAAAACGAGTAAAACGAGTAAAACGAGTAAAACGAGTAATACGAGTAAAACGAGTAAAACGAGTATAACGAGTAAAACGAGTAAAACGAGTAAAACGAGTAAAACGAGTAAAACGAGTAAAACGAGTAAAACGAGTAAAACGAGTAAAACGAGTAAAACGAGTAATACGAGTAAAACGAGTAAAACTAGTAAAACGAGTAAAACGAGTAAAACGAGTAAAGCGAGTAAAGCGAGTAAAACGGGTAAAACGAGTAAAACGAGTAAAACGAGTAAAGCGAGTAAAACGAGTAAAACGAGTAATACGAGTAAAACGAGTAAAACGAGTATAACGAGTAAAACGAGTAAAACGAGTAAAACGAGTAAAACGAGTAAAACGAGTAAAACGAGTAAAACGAGTAAAACGAGTAAAACGAGTAATACGAGTAAAACGAGTAAAACTAGTAAAACGAGTAAAACGAGTAAAACGAGTAAAGCGAGTAAAGCGAGTAAAACGGGTAAAACGAGTAAAACGAGTAAAACGAGTAAAGCGAGTAAAACGAGTAAAACGAGTAAAACGAGTAAAACGAGTAAAACGAGTAAAACGAGTAAAACGAGTAATACGAGTAAAACGAGTAAAACTAGTAAAACGAGTAAAACGAGTAAAGCGAGTAAAGCGAGTAAAACGAGTAAAACGGGTAAAACGAGTAAAACGAGTAATACGAGTAAAACGAGTAAAACGAGTAAAACGAGTAAAACGAGTAAAACGAGTAAAACGAGTAATACGAGTAAAACGAGTAAAACGAGTAAAACGAGTAAAACGAGTAAAACGAGTAAAACGAGTAATACGAGTAAAACGAGTAAAACTAGTAAAACGAGTAAAACGAGTAAAACGAGTAAAACGAGTAAAGCGAGTAAAGCGAGTAAAACGGGTAAAACGAGTAAAACGAGTAAAACGAGTAAAGCGAGTAAAACGAGTAAAACGAGTAAAACGAGTAAAACGAGTAAAACGAGTAAAACGAGTAAAACGAGTAAAACGAGTAATACGAGTAAAACGAGTAAAACTAGTAAAACGAGTAAAACGAGTAAAGCGAGTAAAGCGAGTAAAACGAGTAAAACGGGTAAAACGAGTAAAACGAGTAAAACGAGTAAAACGAGTAAAACGAGTAAAACGAGTAAAACGAGTAAAACGAGTAAAACGAGTAAAACGAGTAAAAACGAGTAAAACGAGTAAAACTAGTAAAACGAGTAAAACTAGTAAAACGAGTAAAACTAGTAAAACGAGTAAAACGAGTAAAACGAGTAATACGAGTAAAACGAGTAAAACGAGTAAAACGAGTAAAACGAGTAAAACGAGTAAAACGAGTAAAACTAGTAAAACGAGTAAAACGAGTAAAACGAGTAAAACGAGTAAAGCGAGTAAAGCGAGTAAAACGGGTAAAACGAGTAAAACGAGTAAAACGAGTAAAGCGAGTAAAACGAGTAAATCGAGTAAAACTAGTAAAACGAGTAAAACGAGTAAAGCGAGTAAAGCGAGTAAAACGAGTAAAACGGGTAAAACGAGTAAAACGAGTAAAACGAGTAAAACGAGTAAAACGAGTAAAACGAGTAAAACGAGTAAAACGAGTAAAACGAGTAAAACGAGTAAAACGGGTAAAACTAGTAAAACGAGTAAAACGAGTAAAACTAGTAAAACGAGTAAAACGAGTAAAACGAGTAAAACGAGTAAAACGAGTAATACGAGTAAAACGAGTAAAACGAGTAAAACGAGTAAAACGAGTAAAACGAGTAAAACGAGTAAAACGAGTAAAACTAGTAAAACGAGTAAAACGAGTAAAACGAGTAAAACGAGTAAAACGAGTAAAACGAGTAAAACGAGTAAAACGAGTAAAACGAGTAAAACGAGTAAAACGAGTAAAGCGAGTAAAGCGAGTAAAACGAGTAAAACGGGTAAAACGAGTAAAACTAGTAAAACGAGTAAAACGAGTAAAGCGAGTAAAACGGGTAAAACGAGTAAAACGAGTAAAACGAGTAAAACGAGTAAAACGAGTAAAACGGGTAAAACTAGTAAAACGAGTAAAACGAGTAAAACTAGTAAAACGAGTAAAACTAGTAAAACCAGTAAAACGAGTAAAACGAGTAAAACGAGTAAAACGAGTAAAACGAGTAAAACGAGTAAAACGAGTAAAACGAGTAAAACGAGTAAAACGAGTAAAACGAGTAAAACGAGTAAAACGAGTAAAACGAGTAAAACGAGTAATACGAGTAAAACGAGTAAAGCGATTAAAACGAGTAAAACGGGTAAAACGAGTAAAACGAGTAAAACGAGTAAAACGAGTAAAACGAGTAAAACGAGTAAAACGAGTAATACGAGTAAAACGAGTAAAACGAGTATAACGAGTAAAACGAGTAAAACGAGTAAAACGAGTAAAACGAGTAAAACGAGTAAAACGAGTAAAACGAGTAAAACGAGTAAAACGAGTAAAACGAGTAATACGAGTAAAACGAGTAAAACTAGTAAAACGAGTAAAACGAGTAAAACGAGTAAAGCGAGTAAAGCGAGTAAAACGGGTAAAACGAGTAAAACGAGTAAAACGAGTAAAGCGAGTAAAACGAGTAAAACGAGTAAAACGAGTAAAACGAGTAAAACGAGTAAAGCGAGTAAAACGAGTAAAACGGGTAAAACGAGTAAAACTAGTAAAACGAGTAAAACGAGTAAAGCGAGTAAAACGGGTAAAACGAGTAAAACGAGTAAAACGAGTAAAGCGAGTAAAACGAGTAAAACGAGTAAAACGAGTAAAACGAGTAAAACGAGTAAAGCGAGTAAAGCGAGTAAGACGAGTAAAACGGGTAAAACGAGTAAAACTAGTAAAACGAGTAAAACGAGTAAAACGAGTAAAGCGAGTAAAACGAGTAAAACGGGTAAAACGAGTAAAACGAGTAAAACGAGTAAAACGAGTAAAACGAGTAAAACGGGTAAAACTAGTAAAACGAGTAAAACGAGTAAAACTAGTAAAACGAGTAAAACTAGTAAAACCAGTAAAACGAGTAAAACGAGTAAAACGAGTAAAACGAGTAAAACGAGTAAAACGAGTAAAACGAGTAAAACGAGTAAAACGAGTAAAACGAGTAAAACGAGTAAAACGAGTAAAACGAGTAAAACGAGTAAAACGAGTAAAACGAGTAAAACGAGTAAAACGAGTAAAACGAGTAAAACGAGTAAAACGAGTAATACGAGTAAAACGAGTAAAGCGATTAAAACGAGTAAAACGGGTAAAACGAGTAAAACGAGTAAAACGAGTAAAACGAGTAAAACGAGTAAAACGAGTAAAACTAGTAAAACGAGTAAAACTAGTAAAACCAGTAAAACGAGTAAAACGAGTAAAACGAGTAAAACGAGTAAAACGAGTAAAACGAGTAAAACGAGTAAAACGAGTAAAACGAGTAAAACGAGTAAAACGAGTAAAACGAGTAAAACGAGTAAAACGAGTAAAACGAGTAATACGAGTAAAACGAGTAAAGCGATTAAAACGAGTAAAACGGGTAAAACGAGTAAAACGAGTAAAACGAGTAAAACGAGTAAAACGAGTAAAACGAGTAAAACGAGTAAAACGAGTAATACGAGTAAAACGAGTAAAACGAGTATAACGAGTAAAACGAGTAAAACGAGTAAAACGAGTAAAACGAGTAAAACGAGTAAAACGAGTAAAACGAGTAAAACGAGTAAAACGAGTAATACGAGTAAAACGAGTAAAACTAGTAAAACGAGTAAAACGAGTAAAACGAGTAAAGCGAGTAAAGCGAGTAAAACGGGTAAAACGAGTAAAACGAGTAAAACGAGTAAAGCGAGTAAAACGAGTAAAACGAGTAAAACGAGTAAAACGAGTAAAACGAGTAAAACGAGTAAAACGAGTAAAACGAGTAATACGAGTAAAACGAGTAAAACTAGTAAAACGAGTAAAACGAGTAAAGCGAGTAAAGCGAGTAAAACGAGTAAAACGGGTAAAACGAGTAAAACGAGTAATACGAGTAAAACGAGTAAAACGAGTAAAACGAGTAAAACGAGTAAAACGAGTAAAACGAGTAATACGAGTAAAACGAGTAAAACGAGTAAAACGAGTAAAACGAGTAAAACGAGTAAAACGAGTAATACGAGTAAAACGAGTAAAACTAGTAAAACGAGTAAAACGAGTAAAACGAGTAAAACGAGTAAAGCGAGTAAAGCGAGTAAAACGGGTAAAACGAGTAAAACGAGTAAAACGAGTAAAGCGAGTAAAACGAGTAAAACGAGTAAAACGAGTAAAACGAGTAAAACGAGTAAAACGAGTAAAACGAGTAAAACGAGTAATACGAGTAAAACGAGTAAAACTAGTAAAACGAGTAAAACGAGTAAAGCGAGTAAAGCGAGTAAAACGAGTAAAACGGGTAAAACGAGTAAAACGAGTAAAACGAGTAAAACGAGTAAAACGAGTAAAACGAGTAAAACGAGTAAAACGAGTAAAACGAGTAAAACGAGTAAAACGAGTAAAACGAGTAAAACGGGTAAAACTAGTAAAACGAGTAAAACGAGTAAAACTAGTAAAACGAGTAAAACTAGTAAAACGAGTAAAACGAGTAAAACGAGTAAAACGAGTAATACGAGTAAAACGAGTAAAACGAGTAAAACGAGTAAAACGAGTAAAACGAGTAAAACGAGTAAAACGAGTAAAACGAGTAAAACTAGTAAAACGAGTAAAACGAGTAAAACGAGTAAAACGAGTAAAACGAGTAAAACGAGTAAAACGAGTAAAGCGAGTAAAACGAGTAAAACGGGTAAAACGAGTAAAACGAGTAAAACGAGTAAAACGAGTAAAACGAGTAAAACGAGTAAAACGAGTAAAACGAGTAAAACGAGTAAAACGGGTAAAACGAGTAAAGCGAGTAAAACGAGTAAAACGGGTAAAACGAGTAAAACGAGTAAAACGAGTAAAACGAGTAAAACGAGTAAAACTAGTAAAACGAGTAAAGCGAGTAAAGCGAGTAAAACGAGTAAAACGGGTAAAACGAGTAAAACGAGTAAAACGAGTAAAACGAGTAAAACGAGTAAAACGAGTAAAACGAGTAAAACGAGTAAAACGAGTAAAACGAGTAAAACGAGTAAAACGAGTAAAACGGGTAAAACTAGTAAAACGAGTAAAACGAGTAAAACTAGTAAAACGAGTAAAACTAGTAAAACGAGTAAAACGAGTAAAACGAGTAAAACGAGTAATACGAGTAAAACGAGTAAAACGAGTAAAACGAGTAAAACGAGTAAAACGAGTAAAACGAGTAAAACGAGTAAAACGAGTAAAACTAGTAAAACGAGTAAAACGAGTAAAACGAGTAAAACGAGTAAAACGAGTAAAACGAGTAAAACGAGTAAAGCGAGTAAAACGAGTAAAACGGGTAAAACGAGTAAAACGAGTAAAACGAGTAAAACGAGTAAAACGAGTAAAACGAGTAAAACGAGTAAAACGAGTAAAACGAGTAAAACGGGTAAAACGAGTAAAGCGAGTAAAACGAGTAAAACGAGTAAAACGAGTAAAACGAGTAAAACGAGTAAAACGAGTAAAACGAGCAAAAC
>NW_027487098.1:15000-17688 GCF_050908995.1 Andrena cerasifolii | reverse complement strand
TGACCGACCGACCGACCGAACGACCGACCCAACGACCGACCGACCGAACGACCGACGGACTGACTGACCGACTGACCGACTGACCGACTGACCGACTGACCGACCGACCGACCGACCGACCGACCGACGGACTGACTGACCGACTGACCGAATGACCGACCAACTGACCGACTGACCGACGGACTGACTGACCGACTGACCGACCGACCGACCGACCGACCGACCGACCGACCGACCGACCGACCGACCGACCGACCGACCGACCGACCGACCGACCGACCGACCGACCGACCGACCGACGGACTGACTGACCGACTGACCGACCGACCGGCCGACCGACCGACCGACCGACCGACGGACTGACTGATCGACTGACCGACTGACCGACTGACCGACCGACCGGCCGACCGACCGACCGACCGACTGACCGACTGACCGACCGACCGACCGACCGACCGACCGACCGACCGACCGACCGACCGACCGACGGACTGACTGACCGACTGACCGACTGACCGACCGACCGACCGACCGACCGACCGACCGACCGACCAACGGACCGACCGACCGGCCGACCGACCGACCGACCGACTGACCGACTGACCGACCGACCGACCGACCGACCGACCGACCGACCGACCGACCGACCGACCGACCGACCGACCGACGGACTGACTGACCGACTGACCGACTGACCGACCGACCGACCGACCGACCGACCGACCGACCGACCAACGGACTGACTGACCGACCGACCGACCGACTGACCGACTGACCGACCGACCGACCGACCGACCGACGGACTGACTGATCGACTGACCGACTGACCGACCGACTGACCGACCGACCGACCGACCGACGGACTGACTGACCGACTGACCGACTGGCCGACTGACCGACCGACTGACCGACCGACCGACCGACCGACGGACTGACTGACCGACTGACCGACTGGCCGACTGACTGACCGACTGACCGACCGACCGACCGACCGACCGACGGACTGACTGATCGACTGACCGACTGAGCGACCGACCGACCGAACGACCAACCGATCGACCGACCGACTGACCGACCGACTGACCGACCGACCGACCGACCGACTGACCGACCGAGCGACCGACCGAGCGACCGACCGACCGACCGACCGACCGACCGACCGACCGACCGACCGACCGACCGACCGACCGACCGACCGACCGACGGACTGACTGACCGACTGACCGACCGACCGGCCGACCGACCGACCGACCGACCGACCGACGGACTGACTGATCGACTGACCGACTGACCGACCGACCGACCGACCGACCGACGGACTGACTGATCGACTGACCGACTGTCCGACCGACCGACCGAACGACCGACCGACCTACCGACCGACCGACCGACCGACCGACCGACCGTCCGTCCGACCGACGGACTGACGGACCGACTGACCGTCTGACCGACCGACCGACCGACCGACCGACCGAACGACCAACCGACCGACCGACCGACCGACCGACCGACCGACGGACTGACTGATCGACTGACCGACTGTCCGACCGACCGACCGAACGACCGACCGACCGACCGACCGACCGACCGACCGACCGACCGTCCGTCCGACCGACGGACTGACGGACCGACTGACCGTCTGACCGACCGACCGACCGACCGACCGACCGAACGACCAACCGACCGACCGACCGACCGACCGACCGACCGACGGACTGACTGACCGACTGACCGACTGACCGACTGACCGACCGACCGGCCGACCGACCGACCGACCGACTGACCGACCGACCGACCGACTGACCGACTGACCGACTGACCGACCGACCGACCGACCGACCGATCGACCGACCGACCGACCGACGGACTGACTGACCGACTGACCGACTGACCGACCGACGGGCCGACCGACCGACCGACCGACCGACGGACTGACTGATCGACTGACCGACTGACCGACCGACTGACCGACCGACCGACCGACCGACGGACTGACTGACCGACTGACCGACTGGCCGACTGACTGACCGACCGACCGACCGACCGACCGACCGACCGACGGACTGACTGATCGACTGACCGACTGAGCGACCGACCGACCGAAAGACCAACCGACCGACCGACCGACTGACCGACCGACTGACCGACCGACCGACCGACCGACTGACCGACCGAGCGACCGACCGACCGAACGACCGACCGAACGACCGACCGACCGACCGACCGACAGACCGACCGACGGACCGACCGACCGACCGACCGACCGACCGAACGACCGACCGACCGACGGACTGACTGACCGACTGAACGACTGACCGACCGACCGACCGACCGACCGACCGACCGACCGACAGACCGACCGACCGACCGACCAACCGACCGACGGACTGACTGACCGACTGACCGACTGACCGACTGACCGACCGACCGACCGACCGACCGACCGACCAACTGACCGACTGACCGACCGACCGACCGACGGACTGACTGACCGACGGACTGACGGACCGACTGACCGACCGACCGACCGACCGACCGACCGAACGACCAACCGACCGACCGACCGACCGACCGACCGACCGACGGACTGACTGACTGACCGACTGACCGACTGACCGACTGACCGACCGACCGGCCGACCGACCGACCGACCGACTGACCGACCGACCGACCGACTGACCGACTGAC
>NW_027487098.1:0-5000 GCF_050908995.1 Andrena cerasifolii | reverse complement strand
GACTGACCGACTGGCCGACTGACTGACCGACTGACCGACCGACCGACCGACCGACCGACGGACTGACTGATCGACTGACCGACTGAGCGACCGACCGACCGAACGACCAACCGACCGACCGACCGACTGACCGACCGACTGACCGACCGACCGACCGACCGACTGACCGACCGACCGACCGACCGACCGACCGACCGACGGACTGACTGACCGACTGACCGACTGACCGACCGACCGACCGACCGACCGACCGACCGACCGACCAACGGACTGACTGACCGACCGACCGACCGACCGACCGACCGACCGACCGACCGACCGACCGACCGACCGACCGACCGACCGACCGACCGACCGACCGACCGACCGACCGACCGACCGACCGACCGACCGACCGACCGACCGACCGACCGACCGACCGACCGACCGACCGACCGACGGACTGACTGACCGACTGACCGACCGACCGGCCGACCGACCGACCGACCGACCGACGGACTGACTGATCGACTGACCGACTGACCGACCGACCGACCGACCGACCGACGGACTGACCGACCGACGGACTGACTGATCGACTGACCGACTGTCCGACCGACCGACCGAACGACCGACCGAACGACCGACCGACCGACCGACCGACGGACTGACTGACCGACTGACCGACTGACCGACCAACTGACCGACTGACCGACCGACCGACCGACCGACTGACCGACTGACCGACCGACCGACCGACGGACTGACTGACCGACTGACCGACTGACCGACCGACCGACCGAACGACCGACCGAACGACCGACGGACTGACTGACCGACTGACCGACTGACCGACTGAACGACCGACCGACCGACCGACCGACCGACCGACCGAACGACCGACCGACCGACCGACCGACAGACCGACCGACGGACCGACCGACCGACCGACCGACCGACCGAACGACCGACCGACCGACGGACTGACTGACCGACTGAACGACTGACCGACGGACCGACCGACCGACCGACCGACCGACCGACCGACCGACCGACCGACCGACCAACCGACCGACGGACTGACTGACCGACTGACCGACTGACCGACTGACCGACCGACCGACCGACCGACCGACCGACCGACCGACCGACTGAACGACTGACCGACCGACCGACCGAAGGACTGACTGACCGACTGACCGACTGACCGACTGACCGACTGACCGACTGACCGACCGACCGGCCGACCGACCGGCCGACCGACCGACGGACTGACTGATCGACTGACCGACTGACCGACCGACTGACCGACCGACCGACCGACCGACGGACTGACTGACCGACTGACCGACGGACTGACTGACCGACTGACCGACCGACCGACCGACCGACCGACCGACCGACCGACCGACCGACCGACCGACCGACCGACCGACCGACCGACCGACCGACCGACCGACCGACGGACTGACTGACCGACTGACCGACCGACCGGCCGACCGACCGACCGACCGACCGACGGACTGACTGATCGACTGACCGACTGACCGACCGACCGACCGACCGACCGACGGACTGACTGATCGACTGACCGACTGTCCGACCGACCGACCGAACGACCGACCGACCGACCGACCGACCGACCGACCGACCGACCGACCGTCCGTCCGACCGACGGACTGACGGACCGACTGACCGACTGACCGACCGACGACCGACCGACCGACCGACCGACCGACCGACCGACCGACCGACCGACCGACCGACGGACTGACTGACCGACTGACCGACTGACCGACTGACCGACCGACCGGCCGACCGACCGACCGACCGACTGACCGACTGACCGACCGACCGACCGACCGACCGACCGACCGACCGACCGACCGACCGACCGACCGACGGACTGACTGACCGACTGACCGACTGACCGACCGACCGACCGACCGACCGACCGACCGACCGACCAACGGAATGACTGACCGACCGACCGACCGACTGACCGACTGACCGACTGACCGACCGACCGACCGACCGACCGATCGACCGACCGACCGACCGACGGACTGACTGACCGACCGACCGACCGACCGACTGACCGAATGACCGACCGACCGACCGACCGACGGACTGACTGACCGACTGACCGACTGACCGACTGACCGACCGACCGACCGAACGACCGACCGAACGACCGACCGAAAGACCGACCGACCGACCGACCGACGGACTGACTGACCGACTGACCGACTGACCGACTGACCGACTGACCGACCGACCGGCCGACCGACCGACCGACCGACTGACCGACTGACTGACCGACTGACCGACTGACCGACCGACCGACCGACCGACCGACCGACCGACCGACCAACGGACTGACTGACCGACCGACGACCGACCGACTGACCGACTGACCGACCGACCGACCGACCGACCGACGGACTGACTGATCGACTGACCGACTGACCGACCGACTGACCGACCGACCGACCGACCGACGGACTGACTGACCGACTGACCGACTGGCCGACTGACCGACCGACTGGACCGACCGACCGACCGACCGACGGACTGACTGACCGACTGACCGACTGGCCGACTGACTGACCGACTGACCGACCGACCGACCGACCGACCGACGGACTGACTGATCGACTGACCGACTGAGCGACCGACCGACCGAACGACCAACCGATCGACCGACCGACTGACCGACCGACTGACCGACCGACCGACCGACCGACTGACCGACCGAGCGACCGACCGACCGTCCGACCGACGGACTGACTGACCGACTGACCGACCGACCGACCGACAGACCGACCGATCGACCAACCGACCGACCGACCGACCGACCGACCGACGGACTGACTGACCGACTGACCGACTGACCGACCGACCGACCGACCGACCGACCGAACGACCGACCGAAACGACCGACCGACCGACCGACCGACAGACCGACCGACCGACCGACGGACTGACTGACCGACTGAACGACTGACCGACCGACCGACCGACCGACCGACCGACCGACCGACCGACCAACCGACCGACGGACTGACTGACCGACTGACCGACTGACCGACTGACCGACCGACCGACCGACCGACCGACCGACTGACCGACTGACCGACCGACCGACCGACGGACGGACTGACCGACGGACCGACCGACCGACCGACCGACCGACCGACCGACCGACCGACCGACCGACCGACCGACCGACCGACCGACCGACCGACCGACCGACCGACCGACCGACGGACTGACTGACCGACTGACCGACTGGACCGACCGACGGGCCGACCGACCGACCGACCGACCGACGGACTGACTGATCGACTGACCGACCGACCGACCGACCGAACGACCAACCGACCGACCGACCGACCGACCGACCGACCGACGGACCGACTGAACGACCGACCGACCGACCGACCGACCGACCGACCGACCGAACGACCGACCGACCGACCGACCGACAGACCGACCGACGGACCGACCGACCGACCGACCGACCGACCGAACGACCGACCGACCGACGGACTGACTGACCGACTGAACGACTGACCGACGGACCGACCGACCGACCGACCGACCGACCCGACCGACCGACCGACCGACCGACCAACCGACCGACGGACTGACTGACCGACTGACCGACTGACCGACTGACCGACCGACCGACCGACCGACCGACCGACCGACTGAACGACTGACCGACCGACCGACCGAAGGACTGACTGACCGACTGACCGACTGACCGACTGACCGACTGACCGACTGACCGACCGACCGGCCGACTGACCGACCGACCGGCCGACCGACCGGCCGACCGACCGACGGACTGACTGATCGACTGACCGACTGACCGACCGACTGACCGACCGACCGACCGACCGACGGACTGACTGGACCGACTGACCGACTGGCCGACTGACTGACCGGACTGACCGACCGACCGACCGACCGACCGACGGACTGACTGATCGACTGACCGACTGAGCGACCGACCGACCGAACGACCAACCGACCGACCGACCGACTGACCGACCGACTGACCGACCGACCGACCGACCGACTGACCGACCGAGCGACCGACCGACCGTCCGACCGACGGACTGACTGACCGACTGACCGACCGACCGACCGACCGACCGACCGAACGACCAACCGACCGACCGACCGACCGAACCGACCGACCGACGGACTGACTGACCGACTGACCGACTGACCGACCGACCGACCGAACGACCGACCGAACGACCGACCGACCGAACGACCGACGGACTGACTGACCGACTGACCGACTGACCGACCGACCGACCGACCGACCGACCGACGGACTGACTGACCGACTGACCGACTGACCGACCGACCGACCGACCGACCGACCGACCGACCGACCGACCAACGGACTGACTGACCGACCGACCGACCGACTGACCGACTGACCGACTGACCGACCGACCGACCGACCGACCGATCGACCGACCGACCGACCGACGGACTGACTGACCGACTGACCGACTGACCGACTGACCGACCGACCGGCCGACCGACCGACCGACCGACCGACCGACTGACCGAATGACCGACCGACCGACCGACCGACGGACTGACTGACCGACTGACCGACTGACCGACTGACCGACCGACCGACCGAACGACCGACCGAACGACCGACCGAAAGACCGACCGACCGACCGACCGACGGACTGGACTGACCGACTGACCGACTGACCGACTGACCGACTGACCGACCGACCGGCCGACCGACCGACCGACCGACTGACCGACTGACCGACCGACCGACCGACGACCGACCGACCGACCGACCGACCGACCGACCGACCGACCGACCGACGGACTGACTGACCGACTGACCGACTGACCGACCGACCGACCGACCGACCGACCGACCGACCGACCAACGGACTGACTGACCGACCGACCGACCGACTGACCGACTGACCGACCGACCGACCGACCGACCGACGGACTGACTGATCGAC
>NW_027487097.1:15000-17694 GCF_050908995.1 Andrena cerasifolii | reverse complement strand
TGTTCGTTGGTTCGTTGGTTCGTTGGTTCGTTGGTTCGGTGGTTCGTTGGTTCGTTTGTTCGTTTGTTCGTTTGTTCGTTTGTTCGTTTGTTCGTTTGTTCGTTTGTTCGTTTGTTCGCTTGTTCGTTGGTTCGATGGTTCGTTGGTTCGTTGGTTCGTTGGTTCGTTGGTTCGTTGGTTCGTTGGTTCGTTGGTTCGTTGGTTCGTTGGTTCGTTGGTTCGTTGGTTCGTTGGTTCGTTGGTTCGTTGGTTCGTTGGTTCGTTTGTTTCTGGTTCGTTGGTTCGTTGGTTCGTTGGATCGTTGGTTCGTTGGCTCGTTGGTTCGTTGGTTCGATGGTTCGTTGGTCGTTGGTTCGTTGGTTCGTTGGTTCGTTGGTTCGTTGGTTCGTTGGATCGTTGGTTCGTTGGTTCGTTTGTTCGTTGGTTCGTTGGTTCGTTTGGTTCGTTGGTTCGTTGTTCGTTTGTTCGCTTGTTCGTTGGTTCGATGGTTCGTTGGTTCGTTGGTTCGTTAGTTCGTTGGTTCGTTGGTTCGTTGGATCGTTGGTTCGTTGGTTCGTTGGTTCGTTGGTTCGTTCGTTCGTTGGTTCGTTGGTTCGTTGGTTCGTTGGTTCGTTTGTTTCTTTGTTTCTTTCTTTCTTTGATAGTTTGTTCGTTTGTTCGTTTGTTCGCTTGTTTCGTTGGTTCGATGGTTCGTTGGTTCGTTGGTTCGTTGGTTCGTTGGTTCGTTGCTTCGTTGGTTCGTTGGTTCATTGGTTCGTTGGTTCGTTGGTTCGTTGGTTCGTTGGTTCGTTGGTTCGTTGGTTCGTTTGTTCGTTTGTTCGTTGGTTCGTTGCTTCGTTGCTTCGTTGGTTCGTTGGTTCGTTGGTTCGTTGGTTCGTTTGTTTCTTTGTTTCTTTCTTTCTTTGTTCGTTTGTTCGTTTGTTCGTTTGTTCGCTTGTTCGTTGGTTGATGGGTTCGTTGGTTCGTTGGTTCGTTGGTTCGTTGGTTCGTTGGTTCGTTGGTTCGTTGCTTCGTTGGTTCGTGGGTTCATTGGTTCGTTGGTTCGTTGGATCGTTGGTTCGTTGGTTCGTTGGTTCGTTGGTTCGTTGGTTCGTTTGTTTCTTTGTTTCTTTCTTTCTTTGTTCGTTTGTTCGTTTGTTCGTTTGTTCGCTTGTTCGTTGGTTCGATGGTTCGTTGGTTCGTTGGTTCGTTGTTCGTTGGTTCTTTGGTTCGTTGGTTCGTTGGTTCGTTGGTTCGTTGGTTCGTTGGTTCGTTGGTTCGTTGGTTCGTTTGTTTCTTTGTTTCTTTCTTCCTTTGTTAGTTTGTTCGTTTGTTCGTTTGTTCGTTTGTTCGCTTGTTCGTTGGTTCGATGGTTCGTTGGTTCGTTGGTTCGTTGGTTCGTTGGTTCGTTGGTTCGTTGGTTTGTTGGTTCGTTGCTTCGTTGGTTCGTTGGTTCATTGGTTCGTTGGTTCGTTGGTTCGTTGGTTCGTTGGTTCGTTTGTTCGTTTGTTCGTTTGTTCGTTTGTTCGTTTGTTCCGTTGTTTCGTTGGTTCGTTGGTTCGTTGGTTCGTTGGTTCGTTGGTTCGTTGGTTCGTTCGTTCGTTGGTTCGTTGGTTCGTTCGTTCGTTGGTTCGTTGGTTCGTTGGTTCGTTGGTTCGTTGGCTCGTTGGTTCGTTGGTTCGTTGGTTCGTTGGTTCGTTGGTTCGTCGATTCGTTGGTTCGTTGGTCCGTTGGTTCGTTGGTTCGTTTGTTTCTTTGTTTCTTTCTTTCGTTGTTCGTTTGTTCGTTTGTTCATTTGTTCGTTTGTTCGTTTGTTCGTTTGTTCGTTTGTTCGTTTGTTCTTTTGTTCGTTTGTTCGTTTGTTCGTTTGTTCGTTGGTTCGTTGGTTCGTTGGTTCGTTGGTTCGTTGGTCGTTGGTTCGTTGGTTCGTTGGTTCGTTTGTTTCTTTGTTTCTTTCTTTCTTTGTTCGTTTGTTCGTTTGTTCGTTTGTTCGCTTGTTCGTTTGTTCGTTGGTTCGTTGGTTCGTTGGTTCGTTGGTTCGTTGGTTCGTTGGTTCGTTGGTTCGTTGGTTCGTTGGTTCGTTGGTTCGTTGGTTCGTTGGTTCGTTGGTTCGTTGGTTCGTTGGTTCGTTGGTTCGTCGGTTCGTTGGTTCGTTGGTCCGTTGGTTCGTTTGTTTCTTTGTTTCTTTGTTTCTTTCTTTCTTTGTTCGTTTGTTCGTTTGTTCATTTGATCGTTTGTTCGTTTGTTCGTTTGATCGTTTGTTCGTTGCTTCGTTGGTTCGTTGGTTCGTTGGTTCGTTGGTTCGTTGGTTCGTTTGTTTCTTTGTTTCTTTCTTTCTTTGTTCGTTTGTTCGTTTGTTCGTTTGTTCGTTTGTTCGTTGGTTCGTTGGTTCGTTGGTTCGTTGGTTCGTTGGTTCGTTGGTTCGTTGGTTCGTTGGTTCGTTGGTTCGTTGGTTCGCTGTTTCGGTGGTTCGTTTGTTTCTTTGTTTCTTTGTTTCTTTGTTCGTTTGTTTGTTCGATTATTCGTTTGTTCGTTTGTTCGTTTGTTCGTTTGTTCGTTTGTTCGTTTGTTCGTTTGTTCGTTTGTTCGTTTGTTCTTTGGTTCGTTGGTTCGTTGGTTCTTTGGTTCGTTGGTTCGTTGGTTCGTTGGTTCGTTGGTTCGTTGGTTCGTTGGTTCGTTGGTTCGTTGGTTCGTTGGTTCGTTGTTTCGTTGGTT
>NW_027487097.1:0-12500 GCF_050908995.1 Andrena cerasifolii | reverse complement strand
TGTTCGTTTGTTCGTTTGTTCGTTTGTTCGTTTGTTCGTTTGTTCGTTTGTTCGTTTGTTCGTTGCTTCGTTGCTTCGTTGCTTCGATGGTTCGTTGGTTCGTTGGTTCGTTGGTTCGTTTGTTTCTTTGTGTCTTTCTTTCTTTGTTCGTTTGTTCGTTTGTTCGTTTGTTCGCTTGTTCGTTGGTTCGATGGTTCGTTGGTTCGTTGGTTCGTTGGTTCGTTGGTTCGTTGGTTCGTTGGTTCGTTGCTTCGTTGGTTCGTTGGTTCATTGGTTCGTTGGTTCGTTGGTTCGTTGGTTCGTTGGTTCGTTGGTTCGTTGGTTCGTTGGTTCGTTGGTTCGTTTGTTTCTTTGTTTCTTTCCTTCCTTTGTTAGTTTGTTCGTTTGTTCGTTTGTTCGTTTGTTCGCTTGTTCGTTGGTTCGATGGTTCGTTGGTTCGTTGGTTCGTTGGTTCGTTGGTTCGTTGGTTCGTTGGTTCGTTGCTTCGTTGGTTCGTTGGTTCATTGGTTCGTTGGTTCGTTGGTTCGTTGGTTCGTTGGTTCGTTGGTTCGTTTGTTCGTTTGTTCGTTTGTTCGTTTGTTCGTTTGTTCGTTTGTTCGTTGTTTCGTTGGTTCGTTGGTTCGTTGGTTCGTTGGTTCGTTGGTTCGTTGGTTCGTTGGTTCGTTGGTTCGTTGGTTCGTTGGTTCGTTGGTTCGTTGGTTCGTTGGTTCGTCGATTCGTTGGTTCGTTGGTCCGTTGGTTCGTTGGTTCGTTTGTTTCTTTGTTTCTTTCTTTCGTTGTTCGTTTGTTCGTTTGTTCATTTGTTCGTTTGTTCGTTTGTTCGTTTGTTCGTTTGTTCGTTTGTTCGTTTGTTCGTTTGTTCGTTTGTTCGTTTGTTCGTTGGTTCGTTGGTTCGTTGGTTCGTTGGTTCGTTGGTTCGTTTGTTTCTTTGTTTCTTTCATTTTGTTCGTTTGTTCGTTTGTTCGTTTGTTCGCTTGTTCGTTTGTTCGTTGGTTCGTTGGTTCGTTGGTTCGTTGGTTCGTTGGTTCGTTGGTTCGTTGGTTCGTTGGTTCGTTGGTTCGTTGTTCGTTGGTTCGTTGGTTCGTTGGTTCGTTGGTTCGTCGCTTCGTTGGTTCGTTGGTCCGTTGGGTTCGTTTGTTTCTTTGTTTCTTTGTTTCTTTCTTTCTTTGTTCGTTTGTTCGTTTGTTCATTTTGTTCGTTTGTTCGTTTGATCGTTTGTTCGTTGCTTCGTTGGTTCGTTGGCTCGTGGTTCGTTGGTTCGTTGGTTCGTTGGTTCTTGGTTCGTTTGTTTCTTTGTTTCTTTTTTCTTTGTTCGTTTGTTCGTTTGTTCGTTGTTCGTTTGTTCGTTGGTTCGTTGGTTCGTTGGTTCGTGGTTCGTTGGTTCGTTGGTTCGTTGGTTCGTTGGTTCGTTGGTTCGTTGGTTCGTTGGTTCGCTGTTTCGGTGGTTCGTTTGTTTCTTTGTTTCTTTGTTTCTTTGTTCGTTTGTTTGTTCGATTATTCGTTTGTTCGTTTGTTCGTTTGTTCGTTTGTTCGTTTGTTCGTTTGTTCGTTTGTTCGTTTGTTCTTTGGTTCGTTGGTTCGTTGGTTCTTTGGTTCGTTGGTTCGTTGGTTCGTTGGTTCGTTGGTTCGTTGGTTCGTTGGTTCGTTGGTTCGTTGGTTCGTTGGTTCGTTGGTTCGTTGGTTCGTTGGTTCGTTGGTTCGTTGGTTCGTTGGTTCGTTGGTTCGTTGGTTCGTTGGTTCGTTGGTTCGTTGGTTCGTTGTTCGTTTGTTTCTTTGTTTCTTTCTTTCTTTATTCGTTTGTTCGTTTGTTCGTTGGTTCGTTGGTTCGTTGGTTCGTTGGTTCGTTGTTCGGTGGTTCGTTGGTTCGTTTGTTCGTTTGTTCGTTTGTTCGTTTGTTCGTTTGTTCGTTTGTTCGTTTGTTCGTTTGTTCTTTGGTTCGTTGGTTCTTTGGTTCGTTGGTTCGTTGGTTCGTTGGTTCGTTGGTTCGTTGGTTCGTTGGTTCGTTGGTTCGTTGGTTCGTTGGTTCGTTGGTTCGTTGGTTCGTTGGTTCGTTGGTTCGTTGGTTCGTTGGTTCGTTTGTTTCTTTGTTTGTTTCTTCTTTGTTCGTTTGTTCGTTTGTTCGTTTGTTCGTTTGTCCGTTTGTTCGTTTGTTCGTTGGTTCGTTGGTTCGTAGGTTCGTTGGTTCGCTGGTTCGTTGGTTCGTTGGTTCGTTGGTTCGTTGGTTCGTTGGTTCGTTGGTTCGTTGGTTCGTTGGTTCGTTGGTTCGTTGGTTCGTTGGTTCGTTGGTTCGTTGGTTCGTTGGTTCGTTGGTTCGTTGGTTCGTTGGTTCGTTGGTTCGTTGGTTCGTTGGTTCGTTGGTTCGTTGGTTCGTTTGTTTCTTTGTTTCTTTCTTTCTTTGTTAGTTTGTTCGTTTGTTCGTTTGTTCGCTTGTTCGTTGGTTCGATGGTTCGTTGGTTCGTTGGTTCGTTGGTTCGTTGGTTCGCTGGTTCGTTGGTTCGTTGGTTCGTTGGTTCGTTGGTTCGTTGGTTCGTTGGTTCGTTGGTTCGTTGGTTCGTTGGTTCGTTGGTTCGTTGGTTCGTTGGTTCGTTGGTTCGTTGGTTCGTTGGTTCGTTGGTTCGTTGGTTCGTTGGTTCGTTTGTTTCTTTGTTTCTTTCTTTCTTTGTTAGTTTGTTCGTTTGTTCGTTTGTTCGCTTGTTCGTTGGTTCGATGGTTCGTTGGTTCGTTGGTTCGTTGGTTCGTTGGTTCGTTGGTTCGTTGGTTCGTTGGTTCGTTGGTTCGTTGGTTCGTTGGTTCGTTGGTTCATTGGTTCGTTGGTTCGTTTGTTCGTTTGTTCGTTTGTTCGTTTGTTCGTTTGTTCGTTTGTTCGTTGGTTCGTTGCTTCGTTGTTTCGTTGGCTCGTTGGTTCGTTGGTTCGTTGGTTCGTTGGTTCGTTGGTTCGTTGGTTCGTTGGTTCGTTGGTTCGTTGGTTCGTTGGTTCGTTGGTTCGTTGGTTCGTTGGTTCGTTGGTTCGTTGGTTCGTTGGTTCGTTGGTTCGTTGGTTCGTTGGTTCGTTGGTTCGTTGGTTCGTTGGTTCGTCGATTCGTTGGTTCGTTGGTCCGTTGGTTCGTTGGTTCGTTTGTTTCTTTGTTTCTTTCTTTCGTTGTTCGTTTGTTCGTTTGTTCATTTGTTCGTTTGTTCGTTTGTTCGTTTGTTCGTTTGTTCGTTTGTTCGTTTGTTCGTTTGTTCGTTTGTTCGTTTGTTCGTTGGTTCGTTGGTTCGTTTGTTTCTTTGTTTCTTTCATTCTTTGTTCGTTTGTTCGTTTGTTCGTTTGTTCGCTTGTTCGTTTGTTCGTTGGTTCGTTGGTTCGTTGGTTCGTTGGTTCGTTGGTTCGTTGGTTCGTTGGTTCGTTGGTTCGTTGGTTCGTTGGTTCGTTGGTTCGTTGGTTCGTTGGTTCGTTGGTTCGTCGCTTCGTTGGTTCGTTTGTTTCTTTGTTTCTTTGTTTCTTTCTTTCTTTGTTCGTTTGTTCGTTTGTTCATTTGTTCGTTTGTTCGTTTGTTCGTTTGATCGTTTGATCGTTTGTTCGTTGCTTCGTTGGTTCGTTGGTTCGTTGGTTCGTTGGTTCGTTGGTTCGTTTGTTTCTTTGTTTCTTTCTTTCTTTGTTCGTTTGTTCGTTTGTTCGTTTGTTCGTTTGTTCGTTGGTTCGTTGGTTCGTTGGTTCGTTGGTTCGTTGGTTCGTTGGTTCGTTGGTTCGTTGGTTCGTTGGTTCGTTGGTTCGCTGTTTCGGTGGTTCGTTTGTTTCTTTGTTTCTTTGTTTCTTTGTTCGTTTGTTTGTTCGATTATTCGTTTGTTCGTTTGTTCGTTTGTTCGTTTGTTCGTTTGTTCGTTTGTTCGTTTGTTCGTTTGTTCTTTGGTTCGTTGGTTCGTTGGTTCTTTGGTTCGTTGGTTCGTTGGTTCGTTGGTTCGTTGGTTCGTTGGTTCGTTGGTTCGTTGGTTCGTTGGTTCGTTGGTTCGTTGTTTCGTTGGTTCGTTGGTTCGTTGGTTCGTTGGTTCGTTGGTTCGTTGGTTCGTTGGTTCGTTGGTTCGTTGGTTCGTTGGTTCGTTTGTTTCTTTGTTTCTTTCTTTCTTTATTCGTTTGTTCGTTTGTTCGTTGGTTCGTTGGTTCGTTGGTTCGTTGGTTCGTTGGTTCGGTGGTTCGTTGGTTCGTTTGTTCGTTTGTTCGTTTGTTCGTTTGTTCGTTTGTTCGTTTGTTCGTTTGTTCGTTTGTTCTTTGGTTCGTTGGTTCTTTGGTTCGTTGGTTCGTTGGTTCGTTGGTTCGTTGGTTCGTTGGTTCGTTGGTTCGTTGGTTCGTTGGTTCGTTGGTTCGTTGGTTCGTTGGTTCGTTGGTTCGTTGGTTCGTTGGTTCGTTGGTTCGTTGGTTCGTTTGTTTCTTTGTTTGTTTCTTCTTTGTTCGTTTGTTCGTTTGTTCGTTTGTTCGTTTGTCC
Organism: Andrena cerasifolii; assembly: GCF_050908995.1. Taxonomy (NCBI): domain Eukaryota; kingdom Metazoa; phylum Arthropoda; class Insecta; order Hymenoptera; family Andrenidae; genus Andrena; species Andrena cerasifolii. Next base: position 8,040 of record NW_027487097.1, on the reverse strand, counting down.
GTTTGTTCGTTTGTTCGTTGGTTCGTTGGTTCGTAGGTTCGTTGGTTCGCTGGTTCGTTGGTTCGTTGGTTCGTTGGTTCGTTGGTTCGTTGGTTCGTTGGTTCGTTGGTTCGTTGGTTCGTTGGTTCGTTGGTTCGTTGGTTCGTTGGTTCGTTGGTTCGTTGGTTCGTTGGTTCGTTGGTTCGTTGGTTCGTTGGTTCGTTGGTTCGTTGGTTCGTTGGTTCGTTTGTTTCTTTGTTTCTTTCTTTCTTTGTTAGTTTGTTCGTTTGTTCGTTTGTTCGCTTGTTCGTTGGTTCGATGGTTCGTTGGTTCGTTGGTTCGTTGGTTCGTTGGTTCGTTGGTTCGTTGGTTCGTTGGTTCGTTGGTTCGTTGGTTCGTTGGTTCGTTGGTTCGTTGGTTCGTTGGTTCGTTGGTTCGTTGGTTCGTTGGTTCGTTGGTTCGTTGGTTCGTTGGTTCGTTGGTTCGTTGGTTCGTTGGTTCGTTGGTTCGTTTGTTTCTTTGTTTCTTTCTTTCTTTGTTAGTTTGTTCGTTTGTTCGTTTGTTCGCTTGTTCGTTGGTTCGATGGTTCGTTGGTTCGTTGGTTCGTTGGTTCGTTGGTTCGTTGGTTCGTTGGTTCGTTGGTTCGTTGGTTCGTTGGTTCGTTGGTTCGTTGGTTCATTGGTTCGTTGGTTCGTTTGTTCGTTTGTTCGTTTGTTCGTTTGTTCGTTTGTTCGTTGGTTCGTTGGTTCGTTGGTTCGTTGGTTCGTTGGTTCGGTGGTTCGTTGGTTCGTTTGTTCGTTTGTTCGTTTGTTCGTTTGTTCGTTTGTTCGTTTGTTCGTTTGTTCGTTTGTTCTTTGGTTCGTTGGTTCTTTGGTTCGTTGGTTCGTTGGTTCGTTGGTTCGTTGGTTCGTTGGTTCGTTGGTTCGTTGGTTCGTTGGTTCGTTGGTTCGTTGGTTCGTTGGTTCGTTGGTTCGTTGGTTCGTTGGTTCGTTTGTTTCTTTGTTTGTTTCTTCTTTGTTCGTTTGTTCGTTTGTTCGTTTGTTCGTTTGTCCGTTTGTTCGTTTGTTCGTTGGTTCGTTGGTTCGTTGGTTCGTTGGTTCGTTGGTTCGTTGGTTTCGTTGGTTCGTTGGTTCGTTGGTTCGTTGGTTCGTTGGTTCGTTGGTTCGTTGGTTCGTTGGTTCGTTGGTTCGTTGGTTCGTTGGTTCGTTGGTTCGTTGGTTCGTTGGTTCGTTGGTTCGTTGGTTCGTTGGTTCGTTGGTTCGTTTGTTTCTTTGTTTCTTTCTTTCTTTGTTAGTTTGTTCGTTTGTTCGTTTGTTCGCTTGTTCGTTGGTTCGATGGTTCGTTGGTTCGTTGGTTCGTTGGTTCGTTGGTTCGTTGGTTCGTTGGTTCGTTGGTTCGTTGGTTCGTTGGTTCGTTGGTTCGTTGGTTCGTTGGTTCGTTGGTTCGTTGCTTCGTTGGTTCGTTGGTTCGTTGGTTCGTTGGTTCGTTGGTTCGTTGGTTCGTTGGTTCGTTTGTTTCTTTGTTTCTTTCTTTCTTTGTTAGTTTGTTCGTTTGTTCGTTTGTTCGCTTGTTCGTTGGTTCGATGGTTCGTTGGTTCGTTGGTTCGTTGGTTCGTTGGTTCGTTGGTTCGTTGGTTCGTTGGTTCGTTGGTTCGTTGGTTCGTTGGTTCGTTGGTTCGTTGGTTCATTGGTTCGTTGGTTCGTTTGTTCGTTTGTTCGTTTGTTCGTTTGTTCGTTTGTTCGTTTGTTCGTTGGTTCGTTGGTTCGTTGTTTCGTTGGCTCGTTGGTTCGTTGGTTCGTTGGTTCGTTGGTTCGTTGGTTCGTTGGTTCGTTGGTTCGTTGGTTCGTTGGTTCGTTGGTTCGTTGGTTCGTTGGTTCGTTGGTTCGTTGGTTCGTTGGTTCGTTGGTTCGTTGGTTTGTTTGTTTCTTTGTTTCTTTCCTTCTTTGTTCGTTTGTTCGTTTGTTCATTTGTTCGTTTGTTCGTTTGTTCGTTTGTTCGTTTGTTCGTTTGTTCGTTTGTTCGTTCTTCGTTTCTTCGTTTGTTCGTTTGTTCGTTTGTTCGTTTGTTCGTTTGTCCGTTTGTTGGTTGGTTCGTTGGTTGGTCGGTTCGTCGGTTCGTTTGTTCGCTTGTTCGTTGGTTCGATGGTTCGTTGGTTCGTTGGTTCGTTGGTTCGTTGGTTCGTTGGTTCGTTGGTTCGTTGCTTCGTTGGTTCGTTGGTTCATTGGTTCGTTGGTTCGTTGGTTCGTTGGTTCGTTGGTTCGTTGGTTCGTTGGTTCGTTGGTTCGTTGGTTCGTTGGTTCGTTGGTTCGTTTGTTTCTTTGTTTCTTTCTTCCTTTGTTAGTTTGTTCGTTTGTTCGTTTGTTCGTTTGTTCGCTTGTTCGTTGGTTCGATGGTTCGTTGGTTCGTTGGTTCGTTGGTTCGTTGGTTCGTTGGTTCGTTGGTTCGTTGCTTCGTTGGTTCGTTGGTTCATTGGTTCGTTGGTTCGTTGGTTCGTTGGTTCGTTGGTTCGTTGGTTCGTTTGTTCGTTTGTTCGTTTGTTCGTTTGTTCGTTTGTTCGTTTGTTCGTTTGTTCGTTGTTTCGTTGGTTCGTTGGTTCGTTGGTTCGTTGGTTCGTTGGTTCGTTGGTTCGTTGGTTCGTTGGTTCGTTGGTTCGTTGGTTCGTTGGTTCGTTGGTTCGTTGGTTCGTCGATTCGTTGGTTCGTTGGTTCGTTGGTCCGTTGGTTCGTTGGTTCGTTTGTTTCTTTGTTTCTTTCTTTCGTTGTTCGTTTGTTCGTTTGTTCATTTGTTCGTTTGTTCGTTTGTTCGTTTGTTCGTTTGTTCGTTTGTTCGTTTGTTCGTTTGTTCGTTTGTTCGTTTGTTCGTTGGTTCGTTGGTTCGTTGGTTCGTTGGTTCGTTGGTTCGTTGGTTCGTTTGTTTCTTTGTTTCTTTCATTCTTTGTTCGTTTGTTCGTTTGTTCGTTTGTTCGCTTGTTCGTTTGTTCGTTGGTTCGTTGGTTCGTTGGTTCGTTGGTTCGTTGGTTCGTTGGTTCGTTGGTTCGTTGGTTCGTTGGTTCGTTGGTTCGTTGGTTCGTTGGTTCGTTGGTTCGTCGGTTCGTTAGTTCGTTGGTCCGGTTGGTTCGTTTGTTTCTTTGTTTCTTTGTTTCTTTCTTTCTTTGTTCGTTTGTTCGTTTGTTCATTTGTTCGTTTGTTCGTTTGTTCGTTTGATCGTTTGTTCGTTGCTTCGTTGGTTCGTTGGTTCGTTGGTTCGTTGGTTCGTTGGTTCGTTTGTTTCTTTGCTTCTTTCTTTCTTTGTTCGTTTGTTCGTTTGTTCGTTTGTTCGTTTGTTCGTTGGTTCGTTGGTTCGTTGGTTCGTTGGTTCGTTGGTTCGTTGGTTCGTTGGTTCGTTGGTTCGTTGGTTCGTTGGTTCGCTGTTTCGGTGGTTCGTTTGTTTCTTTGTTTCTTTGTTTCTTTGTTCGTTTGTTTGTTCGATTATTCGTTTGTTCGTTTGTTCGTTTGTTCGTTTGTTCGTTTGTTCGTTTGTTCGTTTGTTCGTTTGTTCTTTGGTTCGTTGGTTCGGTGGTTCGTTGGTTCGTTTGTTCGTTTGTTCGTTTGTTCGTTTGTTCGTTTGTTCGTTTGTTCGTTTGTTCGTTTGTTCTTTGGTTCGTTGGTTCTTTGGTTCGTTGGTTCGTTGGTTCGTTGGTTCGTTGGTTCGTTGGTTCGTTGGTTCGTTGGTTCGTTGGTTCGTTGGTTCGTTGGTTCGTTGGTTCGTTGGTTCGTTGGTTCGTTGGTTCGTTGGTTCGTTTGTTTCTTTGTTTGTTTCTTCTTTGTTCGTTTGTTCGTTAGTTCGTTTGTTCGTTTGTCCGTTTGTTCGTTTGTTCGTTGGTTCGTTGGTTCGTAGGTTCGTTGGTTCGCTGGTTCGTTGGTTCGTTGGTTCGTTGGTTCGTTGGTTCGTTGGTTCGTTGGTTCGTTGGTTCGTTGGTTCGTTGGTTCGTTGGTTCGTTGGTTCGTTGGTTCGTTGGTTCGTTGGTTCGTTGGTTCGTTGGTTCGTTGGTTCGTTGGTTCGTTGGTTCGTTGGTTCATTGGTTCGTTGGTTCGTTGGTTCGTTGGTTCGTTTGTTTCTTTGTTTCTTTCTTTCTTTGTTAGTTTGTTCGTTTGTTCGTTTGTTCGCTTGTTCGTTGGTTCGATGGTTCGTTGGTTCGTTGGTTCGTTGGTTCGTTGGTTCGTTGGTTCGTTGGTTCGTTGGTTCGTTGGTTCGTTGGTTCGTTGGTTCGTTGGTTCGTTGGTTCGTTGGTTCGTTGGTTCGTTGGTTCGTTGGTTCGTTGGTTCGTTGGTTCGTTGGTTCGTTGGTTCGTTGGTTCGTTGGTTCGTTTGTTTCTTTGTTTCTTTCTTTCTTTGTTAGTTTGTTCGTTTGTTCGTTTGTTCGCTTGTTCGTTGGTTCGATGGTTCGTTGGTTCGTTGGTTCGTTGGTTCGTTGGTTCGTTGGTTCGTTGGTTCGTTGGTTCGTTGGTTCGTTGGTTCATTGGTTCGTTGGTTCGTTTGTTCGTTTGTTCGTTTGTTCGTTTGTTCGTTTGTTCGTTTGTTCGTTGGTTCGTTGGTTCGTTGTTTCGTTGGCTCGTTGGTTCGTTGGTTCGTTGGTTCGTTGGTTCGTTGGTTCGTTGGTTCGTTGGTTCGTTGGTTCGTTGGTTCGTTGGTTCGTTGGTTCGTTGGTTCGTTGGTTCGTTGGTTCGTTGGTTCGTTGGTTCGTTTGTTTCTTTGTTTCTTTCCTTCTTTGTTCGTTTGTTCGTTTGTTCATTTGTTCGTTTGTTCGTTTGTTCGTTTGTTCGTTTGTTCGTTTGTTCGTTTGTTCGTTTCTTCGTTTCTTCGTTTGTTCGTTTGTTCGTTTGTTCGTTTGTTCGTTTGTCCGTTTGTTGGTTGGTTCGTTGGTTGGTCGGTTCGTCGGTTCGTTGGTTCGTTGGTTCGTTGGTTCGTTGGTTCGGTGGTTCGTTGGTTCGTTTGTTCGTTTGTTCGTTTGTTCGTTTGTTCGTTTGTTCGTTTGTTCGTTTGTTCGTTTGTTCTTTGGTTCGTTGGTTCTTTGGTTCGTTGGTTCGTTGGTTCGTTGGTTCGTTGGTTCGTTGGTTCGTTGGTTCGTTGGTTCGTTGGTTCGTTGGTTCGTTGGTTCGTTGGTTCGTTGGTTCGTTGGTTCGTTGGTTCGTTGGTTCGTTGGTTCGTTTGTTTCTTTGTTTGTTTCTTCTTTGTTCGTTTGTTCGTTTGTTCGTTTGTTCGTTTGTCCGTTTGTTCGTTTGTTCGTTGGTTCGTTGGTTCGTAGGTTCGTTGGTTCGCTGGTTCGTTGGTTCGTTGGTTCGTTGGTTCGTTGGTTCGTTGGTTCGTTGGTTCGTTGGTTCGTTGGTTCGTTGGTTCGTTGGTTCGTTGGTTCGTTGGTTCGTTGGTTCGTTGGTTCGTTGGTTCGTTGGTTCGTTGGTTCGTTGGTTCGTTGGTTCGTTGGTTCGTTGGTTCGTTTGTTTCTTTGTTTCTTTCTTTCTTTGTTAGTTTGTTCGTTTGTTCGTTTGTTCGCTTGTTCGTTGGTTCGATGGTTCGTTGGTTCGTTGGTTCGTTGGTTCGTTGGTTCGTTGGTTCGTTGGTTCGTTGGTTCGTTGGTTCGTTGGTTCGTTGGTTCGTTGGTTCGTTGGTTCGTTGGTTCGTTGGTTCGTTGGTTCGTTGGTTCGTTGGTTCGTTGGTTCGTTGGTTCGTTGGTTCGTTGGTTCGTTGGTTCGTTGGTTCGTTGGTTCGTTGGTTCGTTTGTTTCTTTGTTTCTTTCTTTCTTTGTTAGTTTGTTCGTTTGTTCGTTTGTTCGCTTGTTCGTTGGTTCGATGGTTCGTTGGTTCGTTGGTTCGTTGGTTCGTTGGTTCGTTGGTTCGTTGGTTCGTTGGTTCGTTGGTTCGTTGGTTCGTTGGTTCGTTGGTTCATTGGTTCGTTGGTTCGTTTGTTCGTTTGTTCGTTTGTTCGTTTGTTCGTTTGTTCGTTGGTTCGTTGGTTCGTTGGTTCGTTGGTTCGTTGGTTCGGTGGTTCGTTGGTTCGTTTGTTCGTTTGTTCGTTTGTTCGTTTGTTCGTTTGTTCGTTTGTTCGTTTGTTCGTTTGTTCTTTGGTTCGTTGGTTCTTTGGTTCGTTGGTTCGTTGGTTCGTTGGTTCGTTGGTTCGTTGGTTCGTTGGTTCGTTGGTTCGTTGGTTCGTTGGTTCGTTGGTTCGTTGGTTCGTTGGTTCGTTGGTTCGTTGGTTCGTTTGTTTCTTTGTTTGTTTCTTCTTTGTTCGTTTGTTCGTTTGTTCGTTTGTTCGTTTGTCCGTTTGTTCGTTTGTTCGTTGGTTCGTTGGTTCGTAGGTTCGTTGGTTCGCTGGTTCGTTGGTTCGTTGGTTCGTTGGTTCGTTGGTTCGTTGGTTCGTTGGTTCGTTGGTTCGTTGGTTCGTTGGTTCGTTGGTTCGTTGGTTCGTTGGTTCGTTGGTTCGTTGGTTCGTTGGTTCGTTGGTTCGTTGGTTCGTTGGTTCGTTGGTTCGTTGGTTCGTTGGTTCGTTGGTTCGTTGGTTCGTTGGTTCGTTTGTTTCTTTGTTTCTTTCTTTCTTTGTTAGTTTGTTCGTTTGTTCGTTTGTTCGCTTGTTCGTTGGTTCGATGGTTCGTTGGTTCGTTGGTTCGTTGGTTCGTTGGTTCGTTGGTTCGTTGGTTCGTTGGTTCGTTGGTTCGTTGGTTCGTTGGTTCGTTGGTTCGTTGGTTCGTTGGTTCGTTGCTTCGTTGGTTCGTTGGTTCGTTGGTTCGTTGGTTCGTTGGTTCGTTGGTTCGTTGGTTCGTTTGTTTCTTTGTTTCTTTCTTTCTTTGTTAGTTTGTTCGTTTGTTCGTTTGTTCGCTTGTTCGTTGGTTCGATGGTTCGTTGGTTCGTTGGTTCGTTGGTTCGTTGGTTCGTTGGTTCGTTGGTTCGTTGGTTCGTTGGTTCGTTGGTTCGTTGGTTCGTTGGTTCGTTGGTTCATTGGTTCGTTGGTTCGTTTGTTCGTTTGTTCGTTTGTTCGTTTGTTCGTTTGTTCGTTTGTTCGTTGGTTCGTTGGTTCGTTGTTTCGTTGGCTCGTTGGTTCGTTGGTTCGTTGGTTCGTTGGTTCGTTGGTTCGTTGGTTCGTTGGTTCGTTGGTTCGTTGGTTCGTTGGTTCGTTGGTTCGTTGGTTCGTTGGTTCGTTGGTTCGTTGGTTCGTTGGTTCGTTGGTTTGTTTGTTTCTTTGTTTCTTTCCTTCTTTGTTCGTTTGTTCGTTTGTTCATTTGTTCGTTTGTTCGTTTGTTCGTTTGTTCGTTTGTTCGTTTGTTCGTTTCTTCGTTTCTTCGTTTGTTCGTTTGTTCGTTTGTTCGTTTGTTCGTTTGTCCGTTTGTTGGTTGGTTCGTTGGTTGGTCGGTTCGTCGGTTCGTTTGTTCGCTTGTTCGTTGGTTCGATGGTTCGTTGGTTCGTTGGTTCGTTGGTTCGTTGGTTCGTTGGTTCGTTGGTTCGTTGCTTCGTTGGTTCGTTGGTTCATTGGTTCGTTGGTTCGTTGGTTCGTTGGTTCGTTGGTTCGTTGGTTCGTTGGTTCGTTGGTTCGTTGGTTCGTTGGTTCGTTGGTTCGTTTGTTTCTTTGTTTCTTTCTTCCTTTGTTAGTTTGTTCGTTTGTTCGTTTGTTCGTTTGTTCGCTTGTTCGTTGGTTCGATGGTTCGTTGGTTCGTTGGTTCGTTGGTTCGTTGGTTCGTTGGTTCGTTGGTTCGTTGCTTCGTTGGTTCGTTGGTTCATTGGTTCGTTGGTTCGTTGGTTCGTTGGTTCGTTGGTTCGTTGGTTCGTTTGTTCGTTTGTTCGTTTGTTCGTTTGTTCGTTTGTTCGTTTGTTCGTTTGTTCGTTGTTTCGTTGGTTCGTTGGTTCGTTGGTTCGTTGGTTCGTTGGTTCGTTGGTTCGTTGGTTCGTTGGTTCGTTGGTTCGTTGGTTCGTTGGTTCGTTGGTTCGTTGGTTCGTCGATTCGTTGGTTCGTTGGTTCGTTGGTCCGTTGGTTCGTTGGTTCGTTTGTTTCTTTGTTTCTTTCTTTCGTTGTTCGTTTGTTCGTTTGTTCATTTGTT
>NW_027487096.1:0-17703 GCF_050908995.1 Andrena cerasifolii | reverse complement strand
CTCTTTCCACTTCATGTTCTCCTGATATATTGGCCAAAATCTGGCGAAAATTTTCAGAATGCACAGAATTGGGCTTTGTAACAGGAGAACATTCCGTCGAAAGAGATGGCACAAAGTAACGTCTCCGGAGGGCAAATCAATGAGCGAGAAGTGGCGCAGATGTTTCGAGACAGTGACTGATTAACGAAGAGACGCAGAATTTTCGAACGCCTCTTGAAAGGCCTGCGCCTCTTATTTGCAACTTTAAGGCGATGCCTTTGAAACTGAAATTTAGTATACCTCTTTCCACTTCATGTTCTCCTGATATATTGGCCAAAATCTGGCGAAAATTTTCAGAATGCACAGAATTGGGCTTTGTAACAGGAGAACATTCCGTCGAAAGAGATGGCACAAAGTAACGTCTCCGGAGGGCAAATCAATGAGCGAGAAGTGGCGCAGATGTTTCGAGACAGTGACTGTTTAACGAAGAGTCGCACAATTTTCGAACGCCTCTTGAAAGGCCTGCGCCTCTGATTTGATACTTTTAAGCGATGCCTTTGAAGCTGAAATTTAGTATACCACTTTCCACTTCATGTTCTCCTGATATATTGGCCAAAATCTAGCGAAAATTTTCAGAATGCACAAAATTGGGCTTTGTAACAGGAGAACATGCCGTCGAAAGAGATGGCACAAAGTAACGTCTCCGGAGAGCAAATCAAAGAGCGAGAAGTGGCGCAAGCGTTTCGAGACAGTGACTGTTTAACGAAGAGACGCAGAATTTTCGAACGCCTCTTGAAAGGCCTGCGCCTCTTAATTGCAACTTTAAGGCGATGCCTTTGAAGCTGAAATTTAGTATACCTCTTTCCACTTCATGTTCTCCTGATATATTGGCCAAAATCTGGCGAAAATTTTCCGAATGCACAAAATTGGGCTTTGTAACAGGAGAACATGCCGTCGATAGAGATGGAACAAAGTAACGTCTCCGGAGAGCAAATCAAAGAGCGGGAAGTGGCGCAGATGTTTCAAGACAGTGACTGTTTAACGAAGACACGCAGAATTTTCGAACGCCTCTTGAAAGGCCTGCGCCTCTTAATTGCAACTTTAAGGCGATGCCTTTGAAGCTGAAATTTAGTATACCTCTTTCCACTTCATGTTCTCCTGATATATTGGCCACAATCTGGCGAAAATTTTCCGAATGCACAACATTGGGCTTTGTAACGGGAGAACATGCCGTCGAAAGAAATGGCACAAAGTAACGTCTCCGGAGAGCAAATCAAAGAGCGAGAAGTGGCGCAGATGTTTCGAGACAGTGACTGTTTAACGAAGAGTCGCACAATTTTCGAACGCCTCTTGAAAGGCCTGCGCCTCTGATTTGATACTTTTAAGCGATGCCTTTGAAGTTCAAATTTGGTATACCTATTTCCACTTCATGTTCTCCTGATATATTGGCCAAAACCTAGCAAAAATTTTCAGAATGCACAAAATTGGGCTTTGTAACAGGAGAACATGCCGTCGAAAGAAATGGCACAAAGTAACGTCTCCGGAGAGCAAATCAAAGAGCGAGAAGTGGCGCAGATGTTTCGAGACAGTGACTGTTTAACGAAGACACGCAGAATTTTCGAACGCCTCTTGAAAGGCCTGCGCCTCTGATTTGCAACTTTAAGGCGATGCCTTTGAAGCTGAAATTTAGTATACCTCTTTCCACTTCATTTTCTCCTGATTTATTGGCCAAAATCTGGCGAAAATTTCGAGAATACACAAAATTGGGCTTTGTAACAGGAGAATATTCCGTCGAAAGAGATGGCACAAAGTAACGTCTCCGGAGGACAAATCAATGAGCGAGAAGTTGCGCAGATGTTTCGAGACAGTGACTGATTAACGAAGAGTCGCAGAATTTTCGAACGCCTCTTGAAAGGCCTGCGCCTCTGATTTGATACTTTTAAGCGATGCCTTTGAAGCTGAAATCTAGTATACCTCTTTCCACTTCATGTTCTCCTGATATATTGGCCAAAATCTGGCGAAAATTTTCAGAATGCACAAAATTGGGCTTTGTAACAGGAGAACATGCCGTCGAAAGAGATGGCACAAAGTAACATCTCCGGAGAGCAAATCAAAGAGCGAGAAGTGGCGCAGATGTTTCGAGACAGTGACTGTTTAACGAAGAGTCGCACAATTTTCGAACGCCTCTTGAAAGGCCTGCGCCTCTGATTTGATACTTTTAAGCGATGCCTTTGAAGTTGAAATTTAGTATACCTATTTCCACTTCATGTTCTCCTGATATATTGGCCAAAACCTAGCAAAAATTTTCAGAATGCACAAAATTGGGCTTTGTAACAGGAGAACATGCCGTCGAAAGAGATGGCACAAAGTAACGTCTCCCGAGGGCAAATCAATGAGCGAGATGTGGCGCAGATGTTTCGAGACAGTGACTGATTAACGAAGAGACGCAGAATTTTCGAACGCCTCTTGAAAGGCCTGCGCCTCTTATTTGCAACTTTAAGGCGATGCCTTTGAAGCTGAAATTTAGTATACCTCTTTCCACTTTATGTTCTCCTGATATATTGGCCAAAATCTGGCGAAAATTTTCAGAATGCAGAAAAATGGGCTTTGTAACAGGAGAACATGCCGTCGAAAGAAATGGCACAAAGTAACGTCTCCGGAGAGCAAATCAAAGAGCGAGAAGTGGCGCAGATGTTTCGAGACAGTGACTGTTTAACGAAGAAACGCAGAATTTTCGAACGCCTCTTGAAAGGCCTGCGCCTCTGATTTGCAACTTTAAGGCGATGCCTTTGAAGCTGAAATTTAGTATACCTCTTTCCACTTCATTTTCTCCTGATTTATTGGCCAAAATCTGGCGAAAATTTTCAGAATGCACAAAATTGGGCTTTGTAACAGGAGAACATGCCGTCGAAAGAGATGGCACAAAGTAACATCTCCGGAGAGCAAATCAAAGAGCGAGATGTGGCGCAGATGTTTCGAGACAGTGACTGATTAACGAAGAGACGCAGAATTTTCGAACGCCTCTTGAAAGGCCTGCGCCTCTTATTTGCAACTTTAAGGCGATGCCTTTGAAGCTGAAATTTAGTATACCTCTTTCCACTTCATGTTCTCCTGATATATTGGCCAAAATCTGGCGAAAATTTTCAGAATGCACAGAATTGGGCTTTGTAACAGGAGAACATTCCGTCGAAAGAGATGGCACAAAGTAACGTCTCCGGAGGTCAAATCAATGAGCGAGAAGTGGCGCAGATGTTTCGAGACAGTGACTGTTTAACGAAGAGTCGCACAATTTTCGAACGCCTCTTGAAAGGCCTGCGCCTCTGATTTGATACTTTTAAGCGATGCCTTTGAAGCTGAAATTTAGTATACCTCTTTCCACTTCATGTTCTCCTGATATATTGGCCAAAATCTGGCGAAAATTTTCCGAATGCACAAAATTGGGCTTTGTAACAGGAGAACATGCCGTCGATAGAGATGGAACAAAGTAACGTCTCCGGAGAGCAAATCAAAGAGCGGGAAGTGGCGCAGATGTTTCAAGACAGTGACTGTTTAACGAAGACACGCAGAATTTTCGAACGCCTCTTGAAAGGCCTGCGCCTCTTAATTGCAACTTAAAGGCGATGCCTTTGAAGCTGAAATTTAGTATACCTCTTTCCACTTCATGTTCTCCTGATATATTGGCCAAAATCTGGCGAAAATTTTCAGAATGCACAGAATTGGGCTTTGTAACAGGAGAACATTCCGTCGAAAGTGATGGCACAAAGTAACGTCTCCGGAGGGCAAATCAATGAGCGAGAAGTGGCGCAGATGTTTCGAGACAGTGACTGATTAACGAAGAGTCGCACAATTTTCGAACGCCTCTTGAAAGGCCTGCGCCTCTGATTTGATACTTTTAAGCGATGTCTTTGAAGCTGAAATCTAGTATACATCTTTCCACTTCATGTTCTCCTGATATATTGGCCAAAATCTAGCGAAAATTTTCAGAATGCACAAAATTGGGCTTTGTAACAGGAGAACATGCCGTCGAAAGAGATGGCACAAAGTAACATCTCCGGAGAGCAAATCAAAGAGCGAGATGTGGCGCAGATGTTTCGAGACAGTGACTGATTAACGAAGAGACGCAGAATTTTCGAACGCCTCTTGAAAGGCCTGCGCCTCTTATTTGCAACTTTAAGGCGATGCCTTTGAAGCTGAAATTTAGTATACCTCTTTCCACTTCATGTTCTCCTGATATATTGGCCAAAATCTGGCGAAAATTTTCAGAATGCACAGAATTGGGCTTTGTAACAGGAGAACATTCCGTCGAAAGAGATGGCACAAAGTAACGTCTCCGAAGGGCAAATCAATGAGCGAGAAGTGGCGCAGATGTTTCGAGACAGTGACTGTTTAACGAAGAGTCGCACAATTTTCGAACGCCTCTTGAAAGGCCTGCGCCTCTGATTTGATACTTTTAAGCGATGCCTTTGAAGCTGAAATCTAGTATACCTCTTTCCACTTCATGTTCTCCTGATATATTGGCCAAAATCTGGCGAAAATTTTCAGAATGCACAAAATTGGGCTTTGTAACAGGAGAACATGCCGTCGAAAGAGATGGCACAAAGTAACATCTCCGGAGAGCAAATCAAAGAGCGAGAAGTGGCGCAGATGTTTCGAGACAGTGACTGTTTAACGAAGAGTCGCACAATTTTCGAACGCCTCTTGAAAGGCCTGCGCCTCTGATTTGATACTTTTAAGCGATGCCTTTGAAGTTGAAATTTAGTATACCTATTTCCACTTCATGTTCTCCTGATATATTGGCCAAAACCTAGCAAAAATTTTCAGAATGCACAAAATTGGGCTTTGTAACAGGAGAACATGCCGTCGAAAGAGATGGCACAAAGTAACGTCTCCCGAGGGCAAATCAATGAGCGAGATGTGGCGCAGATGTTTCGAGACAGTGACTGATTAACGAAGAGACGCAGAATTTTCGAACGCCTCTTGAAAGGCCTGCGCCTCTGATTTGATACGTTTAAGCGATGCCTTTGAAGCTGAAATTTAGTATACCTCTTTCCACTTCATGTTCTCCTGATATATTGGCCAAAATCTGGCGAAAATTTTCCGAATGCACAAAATTGGGCCTTGTAACAGGAGAACATGCCGTCGATAGAGATGGAACAAAGTAACGTCTCCGGAGAGCAAATCAAAGAGCGGGAAGTGGCGCAGATGTTTCAAGACAGTGACTGTTTAACGAAGACACGCAGAATTTTCGAACGCCTCTTGAAAGGCCTGCGCCTCTTAATTGCAACTTAAAGGCGATGCCTTTGAAGCTGAAATTTAGTATACCTCTTTCCACTTCATGTTCTCCTGATATATTGGCCACAATCTGGCGAAAATTTTCCGAATGCACAACATTGGGCTTTGTAACGGGAGAACATGCCGTCGAAAGAAATGGCACAAAGTAACGTCTCCGGAGAGCAAATCAAAGAGCGAGAAGTGGCGCAGATGTTTCGAGACAGTGACTGTTTAACGAAGAGTCGCACAATTTTCGAACGCCTCTTGAAAGGCCTGCGCCTCTGATTTGCAACTTTAAGGCGATGCCTTTGAAGCTGAAATTTAGTATACCTCTTTCCACTTCATTTTCTCCTGATTTATTGGCCAAAATCTGGCGAAAATTTCGAGAATACACAAAATTGGGCTTTGTAACAGGAGAATATTCCGTCGAAAGAGATGGCACAAAGTAACGTCTCCGGAGGACAAATCAATGAGCGAGAAGTTGCGCAGATGTTTCGAGACAGTGACTGATTAACGAAGAGTCGCAGAATTTTCGAACGCCTCTTGAAAGGCCTGCGCCTCTGATTTGATACTTTTAAGCGATGCCTTTGAAGCTGAAATCTAGTATACCTCTTTCCACTTCATGTTCTCCTGATATATTGGCCAAAATCTGGCGAAAATTTTCAGAATGCACAAAATTGGGCTTTGTAACAGGAGAACATGCCGTCGAAAGAGATGGCACAAAGTAACATCTCCGGAGAGCAAATCAAAGAGCGAGAAGTGGCGCAGATGTTTCGAGACAGTGACTGTTTAACGAAGAGTCGCACAATTTTCGAACGCCTCTTGAAAGGCCTGCGCCTCTGATTTGATACTTTTAAGCGATGCCTTTGAAGTTGAAATTTAGTATACCTATTTCCACTTCATGTTCTCCTGATATATTGGCCAAAACCTAGCAAAAATTTTCAGAATGCACAAAATTGGGCTTTGTAACAGGAGAACATGCCGTCGAAAGAGATGGCACAAAGTAACGTCTCCCGAGGGCAAATCAATGAGCGAGATGTGGCGCAGATGTTTCGAGACAGTGACTGATTAACGAAGAGACGCAGAATTTTCGAACGCCTCTTGAAAGGCCTGCGCCTCTTATTTGCAACTTTAAGGCGATGCCTTTGAAGCTGAAATTTAGTATACCTCTTTCCACTTTATGTTCTCCTGATATATTGGCCAAAATCTGGCGAAAATTTTCAGAATGCAGAAAAATGGGCTTTGTAACAGGAGAACATGCCGTCGAAAGAAATGGCACAAAGTAACGTCTCCGGAGAGCAAATCAAAGAGCGAGAAGTGGCGCAGATGTTTCGAGACAGTGACTGTTTAACGAAGAAACGCAGAATTTTCGAACGCCTCTTGAAAGGCCTGCGCCTCTGATTTGCAACTTTAAGGCGATGCCTTTGAAGCTGAAATTTAGTATACCTCTTTCCACTTCATTTTCTCCTGATTTATTGGCCAAAATCTGGCGAAAATTTTCAGAATGCACAAAATTGGGCTTTGTAACAGGAGAACATGCCGTCGAAAGAGATGGCACAAAGTAACATCTCCGGAGAGCAAATCAAAGAGCGAGATGTGGCGCAGATGTTTCGAGACAGTGACTGATTAACGAAGAGACGCAGAATTTTCGAACGCCTCTTGAAAGGCCTGCGCCTCTTATTTGCAACTTTAAGGCGATGCCTTTGAAGCTGAAATTTAGTATACCTCTTTCCACTTCATGTTCTCCTGATATATTGGCCAAAATCTGGCGAAAATTTTCAGAATGCACAGAATTGGGCTTTGTAACAGGAGAACATTCCGTCGAAAGAGATGGCACAAAGTAACGTCTACGGAGGGCAAATCAATGAGCGAGAAGTGGCGGAGATGTTTCGAGACAGTGACTGTTTAACGAAGAGTCGCACAATTTTCGAACGCCTCTTGAAAGGCCTGCGCCTCTGATTTGATACTTTTAAGCGATGCCTTTGAAGCTGAAATTTAGTATACCTCTTTCCACTTCATGTTCTCCTGATATATTGGCCAAAATCTGGCGAAAATTTTCCGAATGCACAAAATTGGGCTTTGTAACAGGAGAACATGCCGTCGATAGAGATGGAACAAAGTAACGTCTCCGGAGAGCAAATCAAAGAGCGGGAAGTGGCGCAGATGTTTCAAGACAGTGACTGTTTAACGAAGACACGCGAATTTTCGAACGCCTCTTGAAAGGCCTGCGCCTCTTAATTGCAACTTAAAGGCGATGCCTTTGAAGCTGAAATTTAGTATACCTCTTTCCACTTCATGTTCTCCTGATATATTGGCCAAAATCTGGCGAAAATTTTCAGAATGCACAGAATTGGGCTTTGTAACAGGAGAACATTCCGTCGAAAGAGATGGCACAAAGTAACGTCTCCGGAGGGCAAATCAATGAGCGAGAAGTGGCGCAGATGTTTCGAGACAGTGACTGATTAACGAAGAGTCGCACAATTTTCGAACGCCTCTTGAAAGGCCTGCGCCTCTGATTTGATACTTTTAAGCGATGTCTTTGAAGCTGAAATCTAGTATACATCTTTCCACTTCATGTTCTCCTGATATATTGGCCAAAACCTAGCAAAAATTTTCAGAATGCACAAAATTGGGCTTTGTAACAGGAGAACATGCCGTCGAAAGAAATGGCACAAAGTAACGTCTCCGGAGAGCAAATCAAAGAGCGAGAAGTGGCGCAGATGTTTCGAGACAGTGACTGTTTAACGAAGACACGCAGAATTTTCGAACGCCTCTTGAAAGGCCTGCGCCTCTGATTTGCAACTTTAAGGCGATGCCTTTGAAGCTGAAATTTAGTATACCTCTTTCCACTTCATTTTCTCCTGATTTATTGGCCAAAATCTGGCGAAAATTTTCAGAATGCACAAAATTGGGCTTTGTAACAGGAGAACATGCCGTCGAAAGAGATGGCACAAAGTAACATCTCCGGAGAGCAAATCAAAGAGCGAGATGTGGCGCAGATGTTTCGAGACAGTGACTGATTAACGAAGAGACGCAGAATTTTCGAACGCCTCTTGAAAGGCCTGCGCCTCTTATTTGCAACTTTAAGGCGATGCCTTTGAAGCTGAAATTTAGTATACCTCTTTCCACTTCATGTTCTCCTGATATATTGGCCAAAATCTGGCGAAAATTTTCAGAATGCACAGAATTGGGCTTTGTAACAGGAGAACATTCCGTCGAAAGAGATGGCACAAAGTAACGTCTCCGAAGGGCAAATCAATGAGCGAGAAGTGGCGCAGATGTTTCGAGACAGTGACTGTTTAACGAAGAGTCGCACAATTTTCGAACGCCTCTTGAAAGGCCTGCGCCTCTGATTTGATACTTTTAAGCGATGCCTTTGAAGCTGAAATCTAGTATACCTCTTTCCACTTCATGTTCTCCTGATATATTGGCCAAAATCTGGCGAAAATTTTCAGAATGCACAAAATTGGGCTTTGTAACAGGAGAACATGCCGTCGAAAGAGATGGCACAAAGTAACATCTCCGGAGAGCAAATCAAAGAGCGAGAAGTGGCGCAGATGTTTCGAGACAGTGACTGTTTAACGAAGAGTCGCACAATTTTCGAACGCCTCTTGAAAGGCCTGCGCCTCTGATTTGATACTTTTAAGCGATGCCTTTGAAGTTGAAATTTAGTATACCTATTTCCACTTCATGTTCTCCTGATATATTGGCCAAAACCTAGCAAAAATTTTCAGAATGCACAAAATTGGGCTTTGTAACAGGAGAACATGCCGTCGAAAGAGATGGCACAAAGTAACGTCTCCCGAGGGCAAATCAATGAGCGAGATGTGGCGCAGATGTTTCGAGACAGTGACTGATTAACGAAGAGACGCAGAATTTTCGAACGCCTCTTGAAAGGCCTGCGCCTCTGATTTGATACTTTTAAGCGATGCCTTTGAAGCTGAAATCTAGTATACCTCTTTCCACTTCATGTTCTCCTGATATATTGGCCAAAATCTGGCGAAAATTTTCAGAATGCACAAAATTGGGCTTTGTAACAGGAGAACATGCCGTCGAAAGAGATGGCACAAAGTAACATCTCCGGAGAGCAAATCAAAGAGCGAGAAGTGGCGCAGATGTTTCGAGACAGTGACTGTTTAACGAAGAGTCGCACAATTTTCGAACGCCTCTTGAAAGGCCTGCGCCTCTGATTTGATACTTTTAAGCGATGCCTTTGAAGTTGAAATTTAGTATACCTATTTCCACTTCATGTTCTCCTGATATATTGGCCAAAACCTAGCAAAAATTTTCAGAATGCACAAAATTGGGCTTTGTAACAGGAGAACATGCCGTCGAAAGAGATGGCACAAAGTAACGTCTCCCGAGGGCAAATCAATGAGCGAGATGTGGCGCAGATGTTTCGAGACAGTGACTGATTAACGAAGAGACGCAGAATTTTCGAACGCCTCTTGAAAGGCCTGCGCCTCTTATTTGCAACTTTAAGGCGATGCCTTTGAAGCTGAAATTTAGTATACCTCTTTCCACTTTATGTTCTCCTGATATATTGGCCAAAATCTGGCGAAAATTTTCAGAATGCAGAAAAATGGGCTTTGTAACAGGAGAACATGCCGTCGGAAGAGATGGAATAAAGTAATGTCTCCGGAGAGCAAATCAAAGAGCGAGAAGTGGCGCAGATGTTTCGAGACAGTGACTGATTAACGAAGAGACGCAGAATTTTCGAACGCCTCTTGAAAGGCCTGCGCCTCTGATTTGATACTTTTAAGCGATGCCTTTGAAGCTGAAATCTAGTATACATCTTTCCACTTCAAGTTCTCCTGATATATTGGCCAAAATCTGGCGAAAATTTACAGAATGCACAAAATTGGGCTTTGTAACAGGAGAACATGCCGTCGAAAGAGATGGCACAAAGTAACGTCTCCGGAAGGCAAATCAATGAGCGAGAAGTGGCGCAGATGTTTCAAGACAGTGACTGTTTAACGAAGACACGCAGAATTTTCGAACGCCTCTTGAAAGGCCTGCGCCTCTTAATTACAAGTTTAAGGCGATGCCTTTGAAGCTGAAATTTAGTATACCTCTTTCCACTTCATGTTCTCCTGATATATTGGCCAAAATCTGGCGAAAATTTTCAGAATGCACAGAATTGGGCTTTGTAACAGGAGAACATTCCGTCGAAAGAGATGGCACAAAGTAACGTCTCCGGAGGGCAAATCAATGAGCGAGAAGTGGCGCAGATGTTTCGAGACAGTGACTGATTAACGAAGAGTCGCACAATTTTCGAACGCCTCTTGAAAGGCCTGCGCCTCTGATTTGATACTTTTAAGCGATGTCTTTGAAGCTGAAATCTAGTATACATCTTTCCACTTCATGTTCTCCTGATATATTGGCCAAAATCTAGCGAAAATTTTCAGAATGCACAAAATTGGGCTTTGTAACAGGAGAACATGCCGTCGAAAGAGATGGCACAAAGTAACATCTCCGGAGAGCAAATCAAAGAGCGAGATGTGGCGCAGATGTTTCGAGACAGTGACTGATTAACGAAGAGACGCAGAATTTTCGAACGCCTCTTGAAAGGCCTGCGCCTCTTATTTGCAACTTTAAGGCGATGCCTTTGAAGCTGAAATTTAGTATACCTCTTTCCACTTCATGTTCTCCCGATATATTGGCCAAAATCTGGCGAAAATTTTCAGAATGCACAGAATTGGGCTTTGTAACAGGAGAACATTCCGTCGAAAGAGATGGCACAAAGTAACGTCTCCGAAGGGCAAATCAATGAGCGAGAAGTGGCGCAGATGTTTCGAGACAGTGACTGTTTAACGAAGAGTCGCACAATTTTCGAACGCCTCTTGAAAGGCCTGCGCCTCTTATTTGCAACTTTAAGGCGATGCCTTTGAAGTTGAAATTTGGTATACCTATTTCCACTTCATGTTCTCCTGATATATTGGCCAAAACCTAGCAAAAATTTTCAGAATGCACAAAATTGGGCTTTGTAACAGGAGAACATGCCGTCGAAAGAAATGGCACAAAGTAACGTCTCCGGAGAGCAAATCAAAGAGCGAGAAGTGGCGCAGATGTTTCGAGACAGTGACTGTTTAACGAAGACACGCAGAATTTTCGAACGCCTCTTGAAAGGCCTGCGCCTCTGATTTGCAACTTTAAGGCGATGCCTTTGAAGCTGAAATTTAGTATACCTCTTTCCACTTCATTTTCTCCTGATTTATTGGCCAAAATCTGGCGAAAATTTCGAGAATACACAAAATTGGGCTTTGTAACAGGAGAATATTCCGTCGAAAGAGATGGCACAAAGTAACGTCTCCGGAGGGCAAATCAATGAGCGAGAAGTTGCGCAGATGTTTCGAGACAGTGACTGATTAACGAAGAGTCGCACAATTTTCGAACGCCTCTTGAAAGGCCTGCGCCTCTGATTTGATACTTTTAAGCGATGCCTTTGAAGCTGAAATCTAGGATACATCTTTCCACTTCATGTTCTCCTGATATATTGGCCAAAATCTAGCGAAAATTTTCAGAATGCAGAAAATTGGGCTTTGTAACAGGAGAACATGCCGTCGAAAGAGATGGCACAAAGTAACATCTCCGGAGAGCAAATCAAAGAGCGAGATGTGGCGCAGATGTTTCGAGACAGTGACTGATTAACGAAGAGACGCAGAATTTTCGAACGCCTCTTGAAAGGCCTGCGGCTCTTATTTGCAACTTTAAGGCGATGCCTTTGAAGCTGAAATTTAGTATACCTCTTTCCACTTCATGTTCTCCTGATATATTGGCCAAAATCTGGCGAAAATTTTCAGAATGCACAGAATTGGGCTTTGTAACAGGAGAATATTCCGTCGAAAGAGATGGCACAAAGTAACGTCTCCGGAGGGCAAATCAATGAGCGAGAAGTGGCGCAGATGTTTCGAGACAGTGACTGTTTAACGAAGAGTCGCACAATTTTCGAACGCCTCTTGAAAGGCCTGCGCCTCTGATTTGCAACTTTGAGGCGATGCCTTTGAAGCTGAAATTTAGTATACCTCTTTCCACTTCATTTTTCCTGATTTATTGGCCATAATCTGGCGAAAATTTCGAGAATACACAAAATTGGGCTTTGTAACAGGAGAACATGCCGTCGAAAGAGATGGAACAAAGTAACGTCTCCGGAGAGCAAATCAAAGAGCGGGAAGTGGCGCAGATGTTTCAAGACAGTGACTGTTTAACGAAGACACGCAGAATTTTCGAACGCCTCTTGAAAGGCCTGCGCCTCTGATTTGATACTTTTAAGCGATGCCTTTGAAGCTGAAATCTAGTATACATCTTTCCACTTCATGTTCTCCTGATATATTGGCCAAAATCTAGCAAAAATTTTCAGAATGGACAAAATTGGGCTTTGTAACAGGAGAACATGCCGCCGAAAGAGATGGCACAAAGTAACGTCTCCGGAGAGCAAATCAAAGAGCGAGATGTGGCGCAGATGTTTCGAGACAGTGACTGATTAACGAAGAGACGCAGAATTTTCGGACGCCTCTTGAAAGGCCTGCGCCTCTTATTTGCAACTTTAAGGCGATGCCTTTGAAGCTGAAATTTAGTATACCTCTTTCCACTTCATGTTCTCCTGATATATTGGCCAAAATCTGGCGAAAATTTTCAGAATGCACAGAATTGGGCTTTGTAACAGGAGAACATTCCGTCGAAAGAGATGGCACAAAGTAACGTCTCCGGAGGGCAAATCAATGAGCGAGAAGTGGCGCAGATGTTTCGAGACAGTGACTGTTTAACGAAGAGTCGCACAATTTTCGAACGCCTCTTGAAAGGCCTGCGCCTCTGATTTGATACTTTTAAGCGATGCCTTTGAAGCTGAAATTTAGTATACCACTTTCCACTTCATGTTCTCCTGATATATTGGCCAAAATCTAGCGAAAATTTTCAGAATGCACAAAATTGGGCTTTGTAACAGGAGAACATGCCGTCGAAAGAGATGGCACAAAGTAACGTCTCCGGAGAGCAAATCAAAGAGCGAGAAGTGGCGCAGGTGTTTCAAGACAGTGACTGTTTAACGAAGACACGCAGAATTTTCGAACGCCTCTTGAAAGGCCTGCGCCTCTTAATTGCAACTTTAAGGCGATGCCTTTGAAGCTGAAATTTAGTATACCTCTTTCCACTTCATGTTCTCCTGATATATTGGCCACAATCTGGCGAAAATTTTCCGAATGCACAACATTGGGCTTTGTAACAGGAGAACATGCCGTCGAAAGAAATGGCACAAAGTAACGTCTCCGGAGAGCAAATCAAAGAGCGAGAAGTGGCGCAGATGTTTCGAGACAGTGACTGTTTAACGAAGAGTCGCACAATTTTCGAACGCCTCTTGAAAGGCCTGCGCCTCTGATTTGATACTTTTAAGCGATGCCTTTGAAGTTGAAATTTGGTATACCTATTTCCACTTCATGTTCTCCTGATATATTGGCCAAAACCTAGCAAAAATTTTCAGAATGCACAAAATTGGGCTTTGTAACAGGAGAACATGCCGTCGAAAGAAATGGCACAAAGTAACGTCTCCGGAGAGCAAATCAAAGAGCGAGAAGTGGCGCAGATGTTTCGAGACAGTGACTGTTTAACGAAGACACGCAGAATTTTCGAACGCCTCTTGAAAGGCCTGCGCCTCTGATTTGCAACTTTAAGGCGATGCCTTTGAAGCTGAAATTTAGTATACCTCTTTCCACTTCATTTTCTCCTGATTTATTGGCCAAAATCTGGCGAAAATTTCGAGAATACACAAAATTGGGCTTTGTAACAGGAGAATATTCCGTCGAAAGAGATGGCACAAAGTAACATCTCCGGAGAGCAAATCAAAGAGCGAGATGTGGCGCAGATGTTTCGAGACAGTGACTGATTAACGAAGAGACGCAGAATTTTCGAACGCCTCTTGAAAGGCCTGCGCCTCTTATTTGCAACTTTAAGGCGATGCCTTTGAAGCTGAAATTTAGTATACCTCTTTCCACTTCATGTTCTCCTGATATATTGGCCAAAATCTGGCGAAAATTTTCAGAATGCACAGAATTGGGCTTTGTAACAGGAGAACATTCCGTCGAAAGAGATGGCACAAAGTAACGTCTCCGGAGGGCAAATCAATGAGCGAGAAGTGGCGCAGATGTTTCGAGACAGTGACTGTTTAACGAAGAGTCGCACAATTTTCGAACGCCTCTTGAAACGCCTGCGCCTCTGATTTGCAGCTTTGAGGCGATGCCTTTGAAGCTGAAATTTAGTATACCTCTTTCCACTTCATTTTTCCTGATTTATTGGCCATAATCTGGCGTAAATTTCGAGAATACACAAAATTGGGCTTTGTAACAGGAGAACATGCCGTCGAAAGAGATGGAACAAAGTAACGTCTCCGGAGAGCAAATCAAAGAGCGGGAAGTGGCGCAGATGTTTCGAGACAGTGACTGTTTAACGAAGACACGCAGAATTTTCGAACGCCTCTTGAAAGGCCTGCGCCTCTGATTTGATACTTTTAAGCGATGCCTTTGAAGCTGAAATCTAGTATACATCTTTCCACTTCATGTTCTCCTGATATATTGGCCAAAATATAGCAAAAATTTTCAGAATGGACAAAATTGGGCTTTGTAACAGGAGAACATGACGCCGAAAGAGATGGCACAAAGTAACGTCTCCGGAGAGCAAATCAAAGAGCGGGAAGTGGCGCAGATGTTTCAAGACAGTGACTGTTTAACGAAGACACGCAGAATTTTCGAACGCCTCTTGAAAGGCCTGCGCCTCTTAATTGCAACTTTAAGGCGATGCCTTTGAAGCTGAAATTTAGTATACCTCTTTCCACTTCATGTTCTCCTGATATATTGGCCACAATCTGGCGAAAATTTTCCGAATGCACAACATTGGGCTTTGTAACAGGAGAACATGCCGTCGAAAGAAATGGCACAAAGTAACGTCTCCGGAGAGCAAATCAAAGAGCGAGAAGTGGCGCAGATGTTTCGAGACAGTGACTGTTTAACGAAGAGTCGCACAATTTTCGAACGCCTCTTGAAAGGCCTGCGCCTCTGATTTGATACTTTTAAGCGATGCCTTTGAAGTTGAAATTTGGTATACCTATTTCCACTTCATGTTCTCCTGATATATTGGCCAAAACCTAGCAAAAATTTTCAGAATGCACAAAATTGGGCTTTGTAACAGGAGAACATGCCGTCGAAAGAAATGGCACAAAGTAACGTCTCCGGAGAGCAAATCAAAGAGCGAGAAGTGGCGCAGATGTTTCAAGACAGTGACTGTTTAACGAAGACACGCAGAATTTTCGAACGCCTCTTGAAAGGCCTGCGCCTCTGATTTGCAACTTTAAGGCGATGCCTTTGAAGCTGAAATTTAGTATACCTCTTTCCACTTCATTTTCTCCTGATTTATTGGCCAAAATCTGGCGAAAATTTCGAGAATACACAAAATTGGGCTTTGTAACAGGAGAATATTCCGTCGAAAGAGATGGCACAAAGTAACGTCTCCGGAGGGCAAATCAATGAGCGAGAAGTTGCGCAGATGTTTCGAGACAGTGACTGATTAACGAAGAGTCGCACAATTTTCGAACGCCTCTTGAAAGGCCTGCGCCTCTGATTTGATACTTTTAAGCGATGCCTTTGAAGCTGAAATCTAGTATACATCTTTCCACTTCATGTTCTCCTGATATATTGGCCAAAATCTAGCGAAAATTTTCAGAATGCAGAAAATTGGGCTTTGTAACAGGAGAACATGCCGTCGAAAGAGATGGCACAAAGTAACATCTCCGGAGAGCAAATCAAAGAGCGAGATGTGGCGCAGATGTTTCGAGACAGTGACTGATTAACGAAGAGACGCAGAATTTTCGAACGCCTCTTGAAAGGCCTGCGGCTCTTATTTGCAACTTTAAGGCGATGCCTTTGAAGCTGAAATTTAGTATACCTCTTTCCACTTCATGTTCTCCTGATATATTGGCCAAAATCTGGCGAAAATTTTCAGAATGCACAGAATTGGGCTTTGTAACAGGAGAACATTCCGTCGAAAGAGATGGCACAAAGTAACGTCTCCGGAGGGCAAATCAATGAGCGAGAAGTGGCGCAGATGTTTCGAGACAGTGACTGTTTAACGAAGAGTCGCACAATTTTCGAACGCCTCTTGAAAGGCCTGCGCCTCTGATTTGCAACTTTGAGGCGATGCCTTTGAAGCTGAAATTTAGTATACCTCTTTCCACTTCATTTTTCCTGATTTATTGGCCATAATCTGGCGAAAATTTCGAGAATACACAAAATTGGGCTTTGTAACAGGAGAACATGCCGTCGAAAGAGATGGAACAAAGTAACGTCTCCGGAGAGCAAATCAAAGAGCGGGAAGTGGCGCAGATGTTTCAAGACAGTGACTGTTTAACGAAGACACGCAGAATTTTCGAACGCCTCTTGAAAGGCCTGCGCCTCTGATTTGATACTTTTAAGCGATGCCTTTGAAGCTGAAATCTAGTATACATCTTTCCACTTCATGTTCTCCTGATATATTGGCCAAAATCTGGCGAAAATTTTCAGAATGCACAGAATTGGGCTTTGTAACAGGAGAACATTCCGTCGAAAGAGATGGCACAAAGTAACGTCTCCGGAGGGCAAATCAATGAGCGAGAAGTGGCGCAGATGTTTCGAGACAGTGACTGTTTAACGAAGAGTCGCACAATTTTCGAACGCCTCTTGAAAGGCCTGCGCCTCTGATTTGATACTTTTAAGCGATGCCTTTGAAGCTGAAATTTAGTATACCACTTTCCACTTCATGTTCTCCTGATATATTGGCCAAAATCTAGCGAAAATTTTCAGAATGCACAAAATTGGGCTTTGTAACAGGAGAACATGCCGTCGAAAGAGATGGCACAAAGTAACGTCTCCGGAGAGCAAATCAAAGAGCGAGAAGTGGCGCAGGTGTTTCAAGACAGTGACTGTTTAACGAAGACACGCAGAATTTTCGAACGCCTCTTGAAAGGCCTGCGCCTCTTAATTGCAACTTTAAGGCGATGCCT
This sequence comes from Andrena cerasifolii, assembly GCF_050908995.1. Lineage (NCBI taxonomy): Eukaryota > Metazoa > Arthropoda > Insecta > Hymenoptera > Andrenidae > Andrena > Andrena cerasifolii. The sequence continues at coordinate 431 of NW_027487096.1, read as the reverse complement.
TTGAAGCTGAAATTTAGTATACCTCTTTCCACTTCATGTTCTCCTGATATATTGGCCAAAATCTAGCAAAAATTTTCAGAATGGACAAAATTGGGCTTTGTAACAGGAGAACATGCCGCCGAAAGAGATGGCACAAAGTAACGTCTCCGGAGAGCAAATCAAAGAGCGAGATGTGGCGCAGATGTTTCGAGACAGTGACTGATTAACGAAGAGACGCAGAATTTTCGGACGCCTCTTGAAAGGCCTGCGCCTCTTATTTGCAACTTTAAGGCGATGCCTTTGACGCTGAAATTTAGTATACCTCTTTCCACTTCATGTTCTCCTGATATATTGGCCAAAATCTGGCGAAAATTTTCAGAATGCACAGAATTGGGGTTTATAAGAGGAGAACATTCCGTCGAAAGAGATGGCACAAAGTAACGTCTCCGGAG
>NW_027487095.1:0-2500 GCF_050908995.1 Andrena cerasifolii | reverse complement strand
TGAGCGACCGACCGACCGAACGACCAACCGACCGACCGACCGACTGACCGACCGACTGACCGACCGACCGACCGACCGACTGACCGACCGAGCGACCGACCGACCGTCCGACCGACGGACTGACTGACCGACTGACCGACCGACCGACCGACCGACCGACCGAACGACCAACCGACCGACCGACCGACCGACCGACCGACGGACTGACTGACCGACTGACCGACTGACCGACCGACCGACCGAACGACCGACCGAACGACCGACCGACCGAACGACCGACGGACTGACTGACCGACTGACCGACTGACCGACTGACCGACTGACCGACTGAACGACCGACCGACCGACCGACCGAACGACCGACCAACCGACCGACCGACCGACCGACCGACCGACCGACCGACCGACCGACCGACCGACCAACCGACCGACGGACTGACTGACCGACTGACCGACTGACCGACTGACCGACCGACCGACCGACCGACCGACCGACCGACCGACCGACCGACTGACCGACCGTCCGACCGAACGACCGACCGACCGAACGACCGACGGACTGACTGACCGACCGACCGACCGACCGAACGACCGACCGACCGACGGACTGACTGACCGACTGAACGACTGACCGACCGACCGACCGACCGACCGACCGACCGACCGACGGACTGACTGACCGACTGACCGACTGACCGACCAACTGACCGACTGACCGACCGACCGACCGAACGACCGACCGAACGACCGACCGACCGAACGACCGACGGACTGACTGACCGACCGACCGACCGACCGACCGAACGACCGACCGACCGACGGACTGACTGACCGACTGAACGACTGACCGACCGACCGACCGACCGACCGACCGACCGACCGACCGACCGACCGACCGACCGACCAACCGACCGACGGACTGACTGACCGACTGACCGACTGACCGACTGACCGACCGACCGACCGACCGACCGGCCGACCGACCGACTGACCGACTGACCGACCGACCGACCGACGGACTGACTGACCGACTGACCGACTGACCGACTGACCGACTGACCGACTGACCGACCGACGGGCCGACCGACCGACCGACCGACCGACCGACCGACTGATCGACTGACCGACTGACCGACGGACTGACTGACCGACCGACCGACCGACCGACCGACCGAACGACCAACCGACCGACCGACCGACCGACCGACCGACGGACTGACTGACCGACTGACCGACTGACCGACCGACCGACCGAACGACCGACCGAACGACCGACCGACCGAACGACCGACGGACTGACTGACCGACCGACCGACCGACCGAACGACCGACCGACCGACGGACTGACTGACCGACTGAACGACTGACCGACCGACGACCGACCGACCGACCGACCGACCGACCGACCGACCGACCGACCGACCAACCGACCGACGGACTGACTGACCGACTGACCGACTGACCGACTGACCGACCGACCGACCGACCGACCGGCCGACCGACTGACCGACTGACCGACCGACCGACCGACGGACTGACTGACCGACTGACCGACTGACCGACTGACCGACTGACCGACTGACCGACCGACGGGCCGACCGACCGACCGACCGACCGACCGACCGACGGACTGACTGACCGACTGACCGACTGACCGACTGACCGACCGACCGACCGACCGACCGACCGACCGACCGACTGACCGACCGACGACGGACTGACTGACCGACTGACCGACTGACCGACGACCGACCGACCGACCGACCGACCGACCGACCGACCGACCGACCGACCCACCGACCGACCGACCGACCGACCGACGACCGACCGACCGACCGACCGACCGACCGACCGACCGACCGACCGACCGACCGACGGACCGACTGACCGACCGACCGACCGACCGACCGACGGACTGACTGACCGACTGACCGACCGACCGGCCCGAGACCGACCGACCGACCGACCGACCGACGGACTCTGACCGACTGACCGACTGACCGACCAACTGACCGACTGACCGACCGACCGACCGACCGACCGACTGACCGACTGACCGACTGACCGACTGACCGACCGACGGGCCGACCGACCGACCGACCGACCGACCGACGGACTGACTGACCGACTGACCGACTGACCGACTGACCGACCGACCGGCCGACCGACCGACCGACCGACCGACCGACTGACCGACCGACCGACGGACTGACTGACCGACTGACCGACTGACCGACTGACCGACCGACCGACGACCGACCGACCGACCGACCGACCGACGCGACCGACCGACCGACCGACCGACCGACCGACCGACCGACCGACCGACCGACCGACCGACCGACCGACCGACCGACCGACGGACCGACTGACCGACCGACCGACCGACCGACGACCGACGGACTGACTGACCGACTGACCGACCGACCGGCCGACCGACCGACCGACCGACCGACCGACCGACGGACTGACTGACCGACTGACCGACTGACCGACCAAC
>NW_027487094.1:0-17729 GCF_050908995.1 Andrena cerasifolii | reverse complement strand
TAAAACGAGTAAAACGAGTAAAACGAGCAAAACGAGCAAAACTAGTAAAACGAGTAAAACGAGTAAAACGAGTAAAACGAGTAAAACGAGTAAAACGATTAAATCGAGTAAAACGAGTAAAACGAGTAAAACGAGTAAAACGAGTAAAACGAGTAAAACGAGTAAATCGAGTAAAACGAGTAAAACGAGTAAAACGAGCAAAACTAGTAAAACTAGTAAAACGAGTAAAACGAGCAAAACGAGCAAAACTAGTAAAACGAGTAAAACGAGTAAAACGAGTAAAACGAGTAAAACGAGTAAAACGAGTAAAACGAGTAAAACGAGTAAAACGAGTAAAACGAGTAAAACGAGTAAAACGAGTAAAACGAGTAAAACGAGTAAAACGAGTAAAACGAGTAAAACGAGTAAAACGAGTAAAACGAGTAAAACGAGTAAAACGAGTAAAACGAGTAAAACGAGTAAAACGAGTAAAACGAGTAAAACGAGTAAAACGAGTAAAACGAGTAAAACGAGTAAAACGAGTAAAACGAGTAAAACGAGTAAAACGAGTAAAACGAGTAAAACGAGCAAAACGAGCAAAACTAGTAAAACGAGTAAAACGAGTAAAACGAGTAAAACGAGTAAAACGAGTAAAACGAGTAAAACGAGTAAATCGAGTAAAACGAGTAAAACGAGTAAAACGAGCAAAACTAGTAAAACGAGTAAAACGAGTAAAACGAGTAAAACGAGTAAAACGAGTAAAACGAGTAAAACGAGTAAAACGAGTAAAACGAGTAAAACGAGTAAAACGAGTAAAACGAGTAAAACGAGTAAAACGAGTAAAGCGAGTAAAACGAGTAAAACGAGTAAAACGAGTAAAACGAGTAAAACGAGTAAAACGAGTAAAACGAGTAAAACGAGTAAAACGAGTAAAACGAGTAAAACGAGTAAAACGAGTAAAACGAGTAAAACGAGTAAAACGAGTAAAACGATTAAATCGAGTAAAACGAGTAAAACGAGTAAAACGAGCAAAACTAGTAAAACTTGTAAAACGAGTAAAACGAGCAAAACGAGCAAAACTAGTAAAACGAGTAAAACGAGTAAAACGAGTAAAACGAGTAAAACGAGTAAAACGAGTAAAACGAGTAAAACGAGTAAAACGAGTAAAACGAGTAAAACGAGTAAAACGAGTAAAACGAGTAAAACGAGTAAAACGAGTAAAACGAGTAAAACGAGTAAAACGAGTAAAACGAGTAAAACGAGTAAAACGAGTAAAACGATTAAATCGAGTAAAACGAGTAAAACGAGTAAAACGAGCAAAACTAGTAAAACTAGTAAAACGAGTAAAACGAGCAAAACGAGCAAAACTAGTAAAACGAGTAAAACGAGTAAAACGAGTAAAACGAGTAAAACGAGTAAAACGAGTAAAACGAGTAAAACGAGTAAAACGAGTAAATCGAGTAAAACGAGTAAAACGAGTAAAACGAGTAAAACGAGCAAAACTAGTAAAACTAGTAAAACGAGTAAAACGAGTAAAACGAGCAAAACGAGCAAAACTAGTAAAACGAGTAAAACGAGTAAAACGAGTAAAACGAGTAAAACGAGTAAAACGATTAAATCGAGTAAAACGAGTAAAACGAGTAAAACGAGTAAAACGAGTAAAACGAGTAAAACGAGTAAAACGAGTAAAACGAGTAAAACGAGTAAATCGAGTAAAACGAGTAAAACGAGTAAAACGAGCAAAACTAGTAAAACTAGTAAAACGAGTAAAACGAGCAAAACGAGCAAAACTAGTAAAACGAGTAAAACGAGTAAAACGAGTAAAACGAGTAAAACGAGTAAAACGAGTAAAACGAGTAAAACGAGTAAAACGAGTAAAACGAGTAAAACGAGTAAAACGAGTAAAACGAGTAAAACGAGTAAAACGAGTAAAACGAGTAAAACGAGTAAAACGAGTAAAACGAGTAAAACGAGTAAAACGAGTAAAACGAGTAAAACGAGTAAAACGAGTAAAACGAGTAAAACGAGTAAAACGAGTAAAACGAGTAAAACGAGTAAAACGAGTAAAACGAGTAAAACGAGCAAAACGAGCAAAACTAGTAAAACGAGTAAAACGAGTAAAACGAGTAAAACGAGTAAAACGAGTAAAACGAGTAAAACGAGTAAATCGAGTAAAACGAGTAAAACGAGTAAAACGAGCAAAACTAGTAATACTAGTAAAACGAGTAAAACGAGTAAAACGAGCAAAACGAGCAAAACTAGTAAAACGAGTAAAACGAGTAAAACGAGTAAAACGAGTAAAACGAGTAAAACGAGTAAAACGAGTAAAACGAGTAAAACGAGTAAAACGAGTAAAACGAGTAAAACGAGTAAAACGAGTAAAACGAGTAAAACGAGTAAAACGAGTAAAACGAGTAAAACGAGTAAAACGAGTAAAGCGAGTAAAACGAGTAAAACGAGTAAAACGATTAAATCGAGTAAAACGAGTAAAACGAGTAAAACGAGTAAAACGAGTAAAACGAGTAAAACGAGTAAAACGAGTAAATCGAGTAAAACGAGTAAAACGAGTAAAACGAGCAAAACTAGTAAAACTAGTAAAACGAGTAAAACGAGCAAAACGAGCAAAACTAGTAAAACGAGTAAAACGAGTAAAACGAGTAAAACGAGTAAAACGAGTAAAACGAGTAAAACGAGTAAAACGAGTAAAACGAGTAAAACGAGTAAAACGAGTAAAACGAGTAAAACGAGCAAAACGAGCAAAACGAGCAAAACGAGCAAAACGAGTAAAACGAGTAAAACGAGTAAAACGAGTAAAACGAGTAAAACGAGTAAAACGAGTAAAACGAGTAAAACGAGTAAAACGATTAAATCGAGTAAAACGAGTAAAACGAGTAAAACGAGCAAAACTAGTAAAACTAGTAAAACGAGTAAAACGAGCAAAACGAGCAAAACTAGTAAAACGAGTAAAACGAGTAAAACGAGTAAAACGAGTAAAACGAGTAAAACGAGTAAAACGAGTAAAACGAGTAAAACGAGTAAATCGAGTAAAACGAGTAAAACGAGTAAAACGAGTAAAACGAGCAAAACTAGTAAAACTAGTAAAACGAGTAAAACGAGTAAAACGAGCAAAACGAGCAAAACTAGTAAAACGAGTAAAACGAGTAAAACGAGTAAAACGAGTAAAACGAGTAAAACGATTAAATCGAGTAAAACGAGTAAAACGAGTAAAACGAGTAAAACGAGTAAAACGAGTAAAACGAGTAAATCGAGTAAAACGAGTAAAACGAGTAAAACGAGCAAAACTAGTAAAACTAGTAAAACGAGTAAAACGAGCAAAACGAGCAAAACTAGTAAAACGAGTAAAACGAGTAAAACGAGTAAAACGAGTAAAACGAGTAAAACGAGTAAAACGAGTAAAACGAGTAAAACGAGTAAAACGAGTAAAACGAGTAAAACGAGTAAAACGAGTAAAACGAGTAAAACGAGTAAAACGAGTAAAACGAGTAAAACGAGTAAAACGAGTAAAACGAGTAAAACGAGTAAAACGAGTAAAACGAGTAAAACGAGTAAAACGAGTAAAACGAGTAAAACGAGCAAAACGAGCAAAACTAGTAAAACGAGTAAAACGAGTAAAACGAGTAAAACGAGTAAAACGAGTAAAACGAGTAAAACGAGTAAATCGAGTAAAACGAGTAAAACGAGTAAAACGAGCAAAACTAGTAAAACGAGTAAAACGAGTAAAACGAGTAAAACGAGTAAAACGAGTAAAACGAGTAAAACGAGTAAAACGAGTAAAACGAGTAAAACGAGTAAAACGAGTAAAACGAGTAAAACGAGTAAAACGAGTAAAGCGAGTAAAACGAGTAAAACGAGTAAAACGAGTAAAACGAGTAAAACGAGTAAAACGAGTAAAACGAGTAAAACGAGTAAAACGAGTAAAACGAGTAAAACGAGTAAAACGAGTAAAACGATTAAATCGAGTAAAACGAGTAAAACGAGTAAAACGAGCAAAACTAGTAAAACTTGTAAAACGAGTAAAACGAGCAAAACGAGCAAAACTAGTAAAACGAGTAAAACGAGTAAAACGAGTAAAACGAGTAAAACGAGTAAAACGAGTAAAACGAGTAAAACGAGTAAAACGAGTAAAACGAGTAAAACGAGTAAAACGAGTAAAACGAGTAAAACGAGTAAAACGAGTAAAACGAGTAAAACGAGTAAAACGATTAAATCGAGTAAAACGAGTAAAACGAGTAAAACGAGCAAAACTAGTAAAACTAGTAAAACGAGTAAAACGAGCAAAACGAGCAAAACTAGTAAAACGAGTAAAACGAGTAAAACGAGTAAAACGAGTAAAACGAGTAAAACGAGTAAAACGAGTAAAACGAGTAAAACGAGTAAATCGAGTAAAACGAGTAAAACGAGTAAAACGAGTAAAACGAGCAAAACTAGTAAAACTAGTAAAACGAGTAAAACGAGTAAAACGAGCAAAACGAGCAAAACTAGTAAAACGAGTAAAACGAGTAAAACGAGTAAAACGAGTAAAACGAGTAAAACGATTAAATCGAGTAAAACGAGTAAAACGAGTAAAACGAGTAAAACGAGTAAAACGAGTAAAACGAGTAAAACGAGTAAAACGAGTAAAACGAGTAAAACGAGTAAATCGAGTAATAAAACGAGTAAAACGAGTAAAACGAGCAAAACTAGTAAAACTAGTAAAACGAGTAAAACGAGCAAAACGAGCAAAACTAGTAAAACGAGTAAAACGAGTAAAACGAGTAAAACGAGTAAAACGAGTAAAACGAGTAAAACGAGTAAAACGAGTAAAACGAGTAAAACGAGTAAAACGAGTAAAACGAGTAAAACGAGTAAAACGAGTAAAACGAGTAAAACGAGTAAAACGAGTAAAACGAGTAAAACGAGTAAAACGAGTAAAACGAGTAAAACGAGTAAAACGAGTAAAACGAGTAAAACGAGTAAAACGAGTAAAACGAGTAAAACGAGTAAAACGAGTAAAACGAGTAAAACGAGCAAAACGAGCAAAACTAGTAAAACGAGTAAAACGAGTAAAACGAGTAAAACGAGTAAAACGAGTAAAACGAGTAAAACGAGTAAATCGAGTAAAACGAGTAAAACGAGTAAAACGAGCAAAACTAGTAATACTAGTAAAACGAGTAAAACGAGTAAAACGAGCAAAACGAGCAAAACTAGTAAAACGAGTAAAACGAGTAAAACGAGTAAAACGAGTAAAACGAGTAAAACGAGTAAAACGAGTAAAACGAGTAAAACGAGTAAAACGAGTAAAACGAGTAAAACGAGTAAAACGAGTAAAACGAGTAAAACGAGTAAAACGAGTAAAACGAGTAAAACGAGTAAAGCGAGTAAAACGAGTAAAACGAGTAAAACGATTAAATCGAGTAAAACGAGTAAAACGAGTAAAACGAGTAAAACGAGTAAAACGAGTAAAACGAGTAAAACGAGTAAATCGAGTAAAACGAGTAAAACGAGTAAAACGAGCAAAACTAGTAAAACTAGTAAAACGAGTAAAACGAGCAAAACGAGCAAAACTAGTAAAACGAGTAAAACGAGTAAAACGAGTAAAACGAGTAAAACGAGTAAAACGAGTAAAACGAGTAAAACGAGTAAAACGAGTAAAACGAGTAAAACGAGTAAAACGAGTAAAACGAGCAAAACGAGCAAAACGAGCAAAACGAGCAAAACGAGTAAAACGAGTAAAACGAGTAAAACGAGTAAAACGAGTAAAACGAGTAAAACGAGTAAAACGAGCAAAACTAGTAAAACGAGTAAAACGAGTAAAACGAGTAAAACGAGTAAAACGAGTAAAACGAGTAAAACGAGTAAAACGAGTAAAACGAGTAAAACGAGTAAAACGAGTAAAACGAGTAAAACGAGTAAAACGAGTAAAACGAGTAAAACGATTAAATCGAGTAAAACGAGTAAAACGAGCAAAACTAGTAAGACGAGTAAAACGGGTAAACGAGTAAAACGTGTAAAACTAGTAAAACGAGTAAAACGAGTAATACGAGTAAAACGAGTAAAACGAGCAAAACTAGTAAAACGAGTAAAACGAGTAAAAAGAGTAAAACGAGTAAAACGAGTAAAACGAGTAAAACGAGTAAAACGAGTAAAACGAGTAAAACGAGTAAAACGAGTAAAACGAGTAAAACGAGTAAAACGAGTAAAACGAGTAAAACGAGTAAAACGAGTAAAACGAGTAAAACGAGTAAAACGAGTAAAACGAGTAAAACGAGTAAAACGAGTAAAACGAGTAAAACGAGCAAAACGAGCAAAACGAGCAAAACGAGCAAAACGAGCAAAACGAGCAGAACGAGTAAAACGAGTAAAACGAGTAAAACGAGCAAAACTAGTAAAACGAGTAAAACGAGTAAAACGAGTAAAACGAGTAAAACGAGTAAAACGAGTAAAACGAGTAAAACGAGTAAAACGAGTAAAACGAGTAAAACGATTAAATCGAGTAAAACGAGTAAAACGAGTAAAACGAGCAAAACTAGTAAAACTAGTAAAACGAGTAAAACGAGTAAAACGTGTAAAACTAGTAAAACGAGTAAAACGAGTAATACGAGTAAAACGAGTAAAACGAGTAAAACGAGCAAAACTAGTAAAACGAGTAAAACGAGTAAAACGAGTAAAACGAGTAAAACGAGTACAACGAGTAAAACGAGTAAAACGAGTAAAACGAGTAAATCGAGTAAAACGAGTAAAACGAGTAAAACTAGTAAAACGAGTAAAACGAGTGAAACGAGTAAAACGAGTAAATCGAGTAAATCGAGTAAAACGAGTAAAACGAGTAAAACGACTAAAACGAGTAAAACGAGTAAAACGAGTAAAACGAGTAAAACGAGTAAAACGAGTAAAACGAGTAAAACGAGTAAAACGAGTAAAACGAGTAAATCGAGTAAAACGAGTAAAACGAGTAAAACGAGCAAAACTAGTAAAACTTGTAAAACGAGTAAAACGAGTAAATCGAGTAAAACGAGTAAAACGAGTAAAACGAGTAAAACGAGCAAAACTAGTAAAACTTGTAAAACGAGTAAAACGAGCAAAACGAGCAAAACTAGTAAAACGAGTAAAACGAGTAAAACGAGTAAAACGAGTAAAACGAGCAAAACTAGTAAAACGAGCAAAACTAGTAAAACGAGTAAAACGAGTAAAACGAGTAAAACGAGTAAAACGAGTAAAACGAGTAAAACGAGTAAAACGAGTAAAACGAGTAAATCGAGTAAAACGAGTAAAACGAGCAAAACTAGTAAAACTAGTAAAACGAGTAAAACGAGTAAAACGAGTGAAACGAGTAAAACGAGTAAAACGATTAAATCGAGTAAAACGAGTAAAACGAGTAAAACGAGCAAAACTAGTAAAACTAGTAAAACGAGTAAAACGAGCAAAACGAGCAAAACTAGTAAAACGAGTAAAACGAGTAAAACGAGTAAAACGAGTAAAACGAGTAAAACGAGTAAAACGAGTAAAACGAGTAAAACGAGTAACACGAGTAAATCGAGTAAAACGAGTAAAACGAGTAAAACGAGTAAAACGAGCAAAACTAGTAAAACTAGTAAAACGAGTAAAACGAGTAAAACGAGCAAAACGAGCAAAACTAGTAAAACGAGTAAAACGAGTAAAACGAGTAAAACGAGTAAAACGAGTAAAACGAGTAAAACGAGTAAAACGAGTAAATCGAGTAAAACGAGTAAAACGAGTAAAACGAGTAAAACGAGCAAAACTAGTAATACTAGTAAAACGAGTAAAACGAGTAAAACGAGTAAAACGAGTAAAACGAGTAAAACGAGTAAAACGAGTAAAACGAGTAAAACGAGTAAATCGAGTAAAACGAGTAAAACGAGCAAAACTAGTAAAACTAGTAAAACGAGTAAAACGAGTAAAACGAGTAAAACGAGCAAAACGAGCAAAACTAGTAAAACGAGTAAAACGAGTAAAACGAGTAAAACGAGTAAAACGAGTAAAACGAGTAAAACGAGTAAAACGAGTAAAACGAGTAAAACGAGTAAAACGAGTAAGACGAGTAAAACGAGTAAAACGAGTAAAACGAGTAAAACGAGTAAAACGAGTAAAACGAGTAAATCGAGTAAATCGAGTAAAACGAGTAAAACGAGTAAAACAGTAAACGAGCAAAACTAGTAAAACTAGTAAAACGAGTAAAACGAGTAAAACGAGTAAAACGAGTAAAACGAGTAAAACGAGTAAAACGAGTAAAACGAGTAAAACGAGTAAATCGAGTAAAACGAGTAAAACGAGTAAAACGAGCAAAACTAGTAAAACTAGTAAAACGAGTAAAACGAGCAAAACGAGCAAAACTAGTAAAACGAGTAAACGAGTAAAACGAGTAAAACGAGTAAAACGAGTAAAACGAGTAAAACGAGTAAAACGAGTAAAACGAGTAAAACGAGTAAAACGAGTAAAACGAGTAAAACGAGTAAAACGAGTAAAACGAGTAAAACGAGTAAAACGAGTAAAACGAGTAAAACGAGTAAAACGAGTAAAACGAGTAAAACGAGTAAAACGAGTAAAACGAGTAAAACGAGTAAAACGAGTAAAACGAGTAAAACGAGCAAAACGAGCAAAACTAGTAAAACGAGTAAAACGAGTAAAACGAGTAAAACGAGTAAAACGAGTAAACGAGTAAAACGAGTAAATCGAGTAAAACGAGTAAAACGAGTAAAACGAGCAAAACTAGTAATACTAGTAAAACGAGTAAAACGAGTAAAACGAGCAAAACGAGCAAAACTAGTAAAACGAGTAAAACGAGTAAAACGAGTAAAACGAGTAAAACGAGTAAAACGAGTAAAACGAGTAAAACGAGTAAAACGAGTAAAACGAGTAAAACGAGTAAAACGAGTAAAACGAGTAAAACGAGTAAAACGAGTAAAACGAGTAAAACGAGTAAAACGAGTAAAGCGAGTAAAACGAGTAAAACGAGTAAAACGATTAAATCGAGTAAAACGAGTAAAACGAGTAAAACGAGTAAAACGAGTAAAACGAGTAAAACGAGTAAAACGAGTAAATCGAGTAAAACGAGTAAACGAGTAAAACGAGCAAAACTAGTAAAACTAGTAAAACGAGTAAAACGAGCAAAACGAGCAAAACTAGTAAACGAGTAAACGAGTAAAACGAGTAAACGGTAAAACGAGTAAAACGAGTAAAACGAGTAAAACGAGTAAAACGAGTAAAACGAGTAAAACGAGTAAAACGAGTAAAACGAGTAAAACGAGCAAAACGAGCAAAACGAGCAAACGAGCAAAACGAGTAAAACGAGTAAAACGAGTAAAACGAGTAAAACGAGTAAAACGAGCAAAACTAGTAAAACGAGTAAAACGAGTAAAACGAGTAAAACGAGTAAAACGAGTAAAACGAGTAAAACGAGTAAAACGAGTAAAACGAGTAAAACGAGTAAAACGAGTAAAACGAGTAAAACGAGTAAAACGATTAAATCGAGTAAAACGAGTAAAACGAGCAAAACTAGTAAAACTAGTAAAACGAGTAAGACGAGTAAAACGGGTAAACGAGTAAAACGTGTAAAACTAGTAAAACGAGTAAAACGAGTAATACGAGTAAAACGAGTAAAACGAGCAAAACTAGTAAAACGAGTAAAACGAGTAAAACGAGTAAAACGAGTAAAACGAGTAAAACGAGTAAAACGAGTAAAACGAGTAAAACGAGTAAATCGAGTAAAACGAGCAAAACTAGTAAAACTAGAAAACGAGTAAAACGAGTAAAACGAGCAAAACGAGCAAAACGAGTAAAACGAGTAAAACGAGTAAAACGAGTAAAACGAGTAAAACGAGTAAAACGAGTAAAACGAGTAAAACGAGTAAAACGAGTAAAACGAGTAAAACGAGTAAAAAGAGTAAAACGAGTAAAACGAGTAAAACGAGTAAAACGAGTAAAACGAGTAAAACGAGTAAAACGATTAAATCGAGTAAAACGAGTAAAACGAGCAAAACTAGTAAAATTAGTAAAACGAGTAAGACGAGTAAAACGGGTAAACGAGTAAAACGTGTAAAACTAGTAAAACGAGTAAAACGAGTAAAACGAGCAAAACGAGCAAAACGAGCAAAACGAGCAAAACGAGCAAAACGAGTAAAACGAGTAAAACGAGTAAAACGAGTAAAACGAGCAAAACTAGTAAAACGAGTAAAACGAGTAAAACGAGTAAAACGAGTAAAACGAGTAAAACGAGTAAAACGAGTAAAACGAGTAAAACGAGTAAAACGAGTAAAACGAGTAAAACGAGTAAAACGATTAAATCGAGTAAAACGAGTAAAACGAGTAAAACGAGCAAAACTAGTAAAACTAGTAAAACGAGTAAAACGAGTAAAACGTGTAAAACTAGTAAAACGAGTAAAACGAGTAATACGAGTAAAACGAGTAAAACGAGTAAAACGAGCAAAACTAGTAAAACGAGTAAAACGAGTAAAACGAGTAAAACGAGTAAAACGAGTACAACGAGTAAAACGAGTAAAACGAGTAAAACGAGTAAATCGAGTAAAATGAGTAAAACGAGTAAAACTAGTAAAACGAGTAAAACGAGTAAAACGAGTAAAACGAGTAAAACGAGTAAACGAGTAAAACGAGTAAAACGAGTAAAACGAGTAAAACGAGTAAAACGAGTAAAACGAGTAAAACGAGTAAAACGAGTAAATCGAGTAAAACGAGTAAAACGAGTAAAACGAGCAAAACTAGTAAAACTTGTAAAACGAGTAAAACGAGCAAAACGAGCAAAACTAGTAAAACGAGTAAAACGAGTAAAACGAGTAAAACGAGTAAAACGAGCAAAACTAGTAAAACGAGCAAAACTAGTAAAACGAGTAAAACGAGTAAAACGAGTAAAACGAGTAAAACGAGTAAAACGAGTAAAACGAGTAAAACGAGTAAAACGAGTAAAACGAGTAAATCGAGTAAAACGAGTAAAACGAGTAAAACGAGTAAAACGAGCAAAACTAGTAAAACTAGTAAAACGAGTAAAACGAGTAAAACGAGCAAAACGAGCAAAACTAGTAAAACGAGTAAAACGAGTAAAACGAGTAAAACGAGTAAAACGAGTAAAACGAGTAAAACGAGTAAAACGAGTAAAACGAGTGAAACGAGTAAAACGAGTAAAACGATTAAATCGAGTAAAACGAGTAAAACGAGTAAAACGAGCAAAACTAGTAAAACTAGTAAAACGAGTAAAACGAGCAAAACGAGCAAAACTAGTAAAACGAGTAAAACGAGTAAAACGAGTAAAACGAGTAAAACGAGTAAAACGAGTAAAACGAGTAAAACGAGTAAAACGAGTAAAACGAGTAAACGAGTAAATCGAGTAAAACGAGTAAAACGAGTAAAACGAGTAAAACGAGCAAAACTAGTAAAACTAGTAAAACGAGTAAAACGAGTAAAACGAGCAAAACGAGCAAAACTAGTAAAACGAGTAAAACGAGTAAAACGAGTAAAACGAGTAAAACGAGTAAAACGAGTAAAACGAGTAAATCGAGTAAAACGAGTAAAACGAGTAAAACGAGCAAAACTAGTAATACTAGTAAAACGAGTAAAACGAGTAAAACGAGCAAAACGAGCAAAACTAGTAAAACGAGTAAAACGAGTAAAACGAGTAAAACGAGTAAAACGAGTAAAACGAGTAAAACGAGTAAAACGAGTAAAACGAGTAAAACGAGTAAAACGAGTAAAACGAGTAAAACGAGTAAAACGAGTAAAACGAGTAAAACGAGTAAAACGAGTAAAGCGAGTAAAACGAGTAAAACGAGTAAAACGATTAAATCGAGTAAACGAGTAAAACGAGTAAAACGAGTAAAACGAGTAAAACGAGTAAAACGAGTAAAACGAGTAAACGAGTAAATCGAGTAAAACGAGTAAAACGAGTAAAACGAGCAAAACTAGTAAAACTAGTAAAACGAGTAAAACGAGCAAAACGAGCAAAACTAGTAAAACGAGTAAAACGAGTAAAACGAGTAAAACGAGTAAAACGAGTAAAACGAGTAAAACGAGTAAAACGAGTAAAACGAGTAAAACGAGTAAAACGAGTAAAACGAGTAAAACGAGTAAAACGAGTAAAACGAGTAAAACGAGTAAAACGAGTAAAACGAGTAAAACGATTAAATCGAGTAAAACGAGTAAAACGAGTAAAACGAGCAAAACTAGTAAAACTAGTAAAACGAGTAAAACGAGCAAAACGAGCAAAACTAGTAAAACGAGTAAAACGAGTAAAACGAGTAAAACGAGTAAAACGAGTAAAACGATTAAATCGAGTAAAACGAGTAAAACGAGTAAAACGAGTAAAACGAGTAAAACGAGTAAATCGAGTAAAACGAGTAAATCGAGTAAAACGAGCAAAACTAGTAAAACTAGTAAAACGAGTAAAACGAGCAAAACGAGCAAAACTAGTAAAACGAGTAAAACGAGTAAAACGAGTAAAACGAGTAAAACGAGTAAAACGAGTAAAACGAGTAAAACGAGTAAAACGAGTAAAACGAGTAAAACGAGTAAAACGAGTAAGTAAAACGAGTAAAACGAGTAAAACGAGTAAAACGAGTAAAACGAGTAAAACGAGTAAAACGAGTAAAACGAGTAAAACGAGTAAAACGAGTAAAACGAGTAAAACGAGTAAATCGAGTAAATCGAGTAAAACGAGTAAAACGAGTAAATCGAGTAAATCGAGTAAAACGAGTAAAACGAGCAAAACTAGTAAAACGAGTAAAACGAGTAAAACGAGTAAAACGAGTAAAACGAGTAAAACGAGTAAAACGAGTAAAACGAGTAAAACGAGTAAAACGAGTAAACGAGTAAAACGAGTAAATCGAGTAAATCGAGTAAAACGAGTAAAACGAGTAAAACGAGTAAAACGAGCAAAACTAGTAAAACTAGTAAAACGAGTAAAACGAGTAAAACGAGTAAAACGAGTAAAACGAGTAAAACGAGTAAAACGAGTAAAACGAGTAAAACGAGTAAAACGAGTAAAACGAGTAAAACGAGTAAAACGAGTAAAACGAGTAAAACGAGTAAAACGAGTAAATCGAGTAAATCGAGTAAAACGAGTAAAACGAGTAAATCGAGTAAATCGAGTAAAACGAGTAAAACGAGCAAAACTAGTAAAACGAGTAAAACGAGTAAAACGAGTAAAACGAGTAAAACGAGTAAACGAGTAAAACGAGTAAAACGAGTAAAACGAGTAAAACGAGTAAAACGAGTAAAACGAGTAAAACGAGTAAAACGAGTAAAACGAGTAAAACGAGTAAAACGAGTAAAACGAGTAAAACGAGTAAAACGAGTGAAACGAGTAAAACGAGTAAATCGAGTAATAAATCGAGTAAAACGAGTAAAACGAGCAAAACGAGCAAAACTAGTAAAACGAGTAAAACGAGTAAAACGAGTAAAACGAGTAAAACGAGTAAAACGAGTAAAACGAGTAAAACGAGTAAAACGAGTAAAACGAGTGAAACGAGTAAAACGAGTAAATCGAGTAAATCGAGTAAAACGAGTAAAACGAGCAAAACGAGCAAAACTAGTAAAACGAGTAAAACGAGTAAAACGAGTAAAACGAGTAAAACGAGTAAAACGAGTAAACGAGTAAAACGAGTAAAACGAGTAAAACGAGTAAAACGAGTAAAACGAGTAAAACGAGTAAAACGAGTAAAACGAGTAAAAGTAAACGAGTAAAACGAGTAAAACGAGTAAATCGAGTAAAACGAGTAAAACGAGTAAAACGAGCAAAACTAGTAAAACTTGTAAAACGAGTAAAACGAGCAAAACGAGCAAAACTAGTAAAACGAGTAAAACGAGTAAAACGAGTAAAACGAGTAAAACGAGCAAAACTAGTAAAACGAGCAAAACTAGTAAAACGAGTAAAACGAGTAAAACGAGTAAAACGAGTAAAACGAGTAAAACGAGTAAAACGAGTAAAACGAGTAAAACGAGTAAAACGAGTAAAACGAGTAAAACGAGTAAAACGAGTAAAACGAGTAAAACGAGTAAAACGAGTAAAACGAGTAAAACGAGTGAAACGAGTAAAACGAGTAAAACGATTAAATCGAGTAAAACGAGTAAAACGAGTAAAACGAGCAAAACTAGTAAAACTAGTAAAACGAGTAAAACGAGCAAAACGAGCAAAACTAGTAAAACGAGTAAAACGAGTAAAACGAGTAAAACGAGTAAAACGAGTAAAACGAGTAAAACGAGTAAAACGAGTAAAACGAGTAAAACGAGTAAAACGAGTAAATCGAGTAAAACGAGTAAAACGAGTAAAACGAGTAAAACGAGCAAAACTAGTAAAACTAGTAAAACGAGTAAAACGAGTAAAACGAGCAAAACGAGCAAAACTAGTAAAACGAGTAAAACGAGTAAAACGAGTAAAACGAGTAAAACGAGTAAAACGAGTAAAACGAGTAAATCGAGTAAAACGAGTAAAACGAGTAAAACGAGCAAAACTAGTAATACTAGTAAAACGAGTAAAACGAGTAAAACGAGCAAAACGAGCAAAACTAGTAAAACGAGTAAAACGAGTAAAACGAGTAAAACGAGTAAAACGAGTAAAACGAGTAAAACGAGTAAAGCGAGTAAAACGAGTAAAACGAGTAAAACGATTAAATCGAGTAAAACGAGTAAAACGAGTAAAACGAGTAAAACGAGTAAAACGAGTAAAACGAGTAAAACGAGTAAATCGAGTAAAACGAGTAAAACGAGTAAAACGAGCAAAACTAGTAAAACTAGTAAAACGAGTAAAACGAGCAAAACGAGCAAAACTAGTAAAACGAGTAAAACGAGTAAAACGAGTAAAACGAGTAAAACGAGTAAAACGAGTAAAACGAGTAAAACGAGTAAAACGAGTAAAACGAGTAAAACGAGTAAAACGAGTAAAACGAGTAAAACGAGTAAAACGAGTAAAACGAGTAAAACGAGTAAAACGAGTAAAACGATTAAATCGAGTAAAACGAGTAAAACGAGTAAAACGAGCAAAACTAGTAAAACTAGTAAAACGAGTAAAACGAGCAAAACGAGCAAAACTAGTAAAACGAGTAAAACGAGTAAAACGAGTAAAACGAGTAAAACGAGTAAAACGAGTTAAAACGAGTAAAACGAGTAAAACGAGTAAATCGAGTAAAACGAGTAAAACGAGTAAAACGAGTAAAACGAGCAAAACTAGTAAAACTAGTAAAACGAGTAAAACGAGTAAAACGAGCAAAACGAGCAAAACTAGTAAAACGAGTAAAACGAGTAAAACGAGTAAAACGAGTAAAACGAGTAAAACGATTAAATCGAGTAAAACGAGTAAAACGAGTAAAACGAGTAAAACGAGTAAAACGAGTAAAACGAGTAAAACGAGTAAATCGAGTAAAACGAGTAAAACGAGTAAAACGAGCAAAACTAGTAAAACTAGTAAAACGAGTAAAACGAGCAAAACGAGCAAAACTAGTAAAACGAGTAAAACGAGTAAAACGAGTAAAACGAGTAAAACGAGTAAAACGAGTAAAACGAGTAAAACGAGTAAAACGAGTAAAACGAGTAAAACGAGTAAAACGAGTAAACGAGTAAAACGAGTAAAACGAGTAAAACGAGTAAAACGAGTAAAACGAGTAAAACGAGTAAAACGAGTAAAACGAGTAAAACGAGTAAAACGAGTAAAACGAGTAAAACGAGTAAAACGAGTAAAACGAGTAAAACGAGTAAAACGAGTAAAACGAGTAAAACGAGTAAAACGAGTAAAACGAGTAAAACGAGTAAAACGAGCAAAACGAGCAAAACTAGTAAAACGAGTAAAACGAGTAAAACGAGTAAAACGAGTAAAACGAGTAAAACGAGTAAAACGAGTAAATCGAGTAAAACGAGTAAAACGAGTAAAACGAGCAAAACTAGTAATACTAGTAAAACGAGTAAAACGAGTAAAACGAGCAAACGAGCAAAACTAGTAAAACGAGTAAAACGAGTAAAACGAGTAAAACGAGTAAAACGAGTAAAACGAGTAAAACGAGTAAAACGAGTAAAACGAGTAAAACGAGTAAAACGAGTAAAACGAGTAAAACGAGTAAAACGAGTAAAACGAGTAAAACGAGTAAAACGAGTAAAACGAGTAAAGCGAGTAAAACGAGTAAAACGAGGTAAAACGATTAAATCGAGTAAAACGAGTAAAACGAGTAAAACGAGTAAAACGAGTAAAACGAGTAAAACGAGTAAAACGAGTAAATCGAGTAAAACGAGTAAAACGAGTAAAACGAGCAAAACTAGTAAAACTTGTAAAACGAGTAAAACGAGCAAAACGAGCAAAACTAGTAAAACGAGTAAAACGAGTAAAACGAGTAAAACGAGTAAAACGAGTAAAACGAGTAAAACGAGTAAAACGAGTAAAACGAGTAAAACGAGTAAAACGAGTAAAACGAGCAAAACGAGCAAAACGAGCAAAACGAGCAAAACGAGTAAACGAGTAAAACGAGTAAAACGAGTAAAACGAGTAAAACGAGTAAAACGAGCAAAACTAGTAAAACGAGTAAAACGAGTAAAACGAGTAAAACGAGTAAAACGAGTAAAACGAGTAAAACGAGTAAAACGAGTAAAACGAGTAAAACGAGTAAAACGAGTAAAACGAGTAAAACGAGTAAAACGAGTAAAACGAGTAAAACGATTAAATCGAGTAAAACGAGTAAAACGAGCAAAACTAGTAAAACTAGTAAAACGAGTAAGACGAGTAAAACGGGTAACGAGTAAAACGTGTAAAACTAGTAAAACGAGTAAAACGAGTAATACGAGTAAAACGAGTAAAACGAGCAAAACTAGTAAAACGAGTAAAACGAGTAAAAAGAGTAAAACGAGTAAAACGAGTAAAACGAGTAAAACGAGTAAAACGAGTAAAACGAGTAAAACGAGTAAAACGAGTAAAACGAGTAAAACGAGTAAAACGAGTAAAACGAGTAAAACGAGTAAAACGAGTAAAACGAGTAAAACGAGTAAAACGAGTAAAACGAGTAAAACGAGGTAAAACGAGTAAAACGAGTAAAACGAGTAAAACGAGTAAAACGAGTAAAACGAGTAAAACGAGTAAAACGAGTAAAACGAGCAAAACGAGCAAAACGAGCAAAACGAGCAAAACGAGCAAAACGAGTAAAACGAGCAAAACGAGTAAAACGAGCAAAACTAGTAAAACGAGTAAAACGAGTAAAACGAGTAAAACGAGTAAAACGAGTAAAACGAGTAAAACGAGTAAAACGAGTAAAACGAGTAAAACGAGTAAAACGAGTAAAACGATTAAATCGAGTAAAACGAGTAAAACGAGTAAAACGAGCAAAACTAGTAAAACTAGTAAAACGAGTAAAACGAGTAAAACGTGTAAAACTAGTAAAACGAGTAAAACGAGTAATACGAGTAAAACGAGTAAAACGAGTAAAACGAGCAAAACTAGTAAAACGAGTAAAACGAGTAAAACGAGTAAAACGAGTAAAACGAGTAAAACGAGTACAACGAGTAAAACGAGTAAAACGAGTAAAACGAGTAAATCGAGTAAAACGAGTAAAACGAGTAAAACTAGTAAAACGAGTAAAACGAGTGAAACGAGTAAAACGAGTAAAATCGAGTAAATCGAGTAAAACGAGTAAAACGAGTAAAACGAGTAAAACGAGTAAAACGAGTAAAACGAGTAAAACGAGTAAAACGAGTAAAACGAGTAAAACGAGTAAAACGAGTAAAACGAGTAAAACGAGTAAATCGAGTAAAAC
>NW_027487093.1:0-17735 GCF_050908995.1 Andrena cerasifolii | reverse complement strand
TTTAAAAAAAAATTTTTTTTTTAATTTAAAAAAATTTATTTATTTTTGTTTTCAATTATTAATTTTTTTTAATTTTTATTTGTTTATTTTTAAAATTTTTATTTAATTTTTAAATTTTTTTTAAATTTAAATTTTTTTTTATTTTTTTTTTAAATTTTTAATTTTTTCAATTTTTTCAAAAAAAATTTTATTTTTTTATTTTTAAATTTTTTTTAATTTTTTTAAAAATTTTTACAAATTTTTTTCAAATTATTTAAAATTTTTTTTTTTTTTTTTTTAAATTTTTATTTACCTTTTTTTATTTTTTTAATTTTTTTAAAAAAAAATTTGAAATTTTTATTAAATTTTTTTGAAAATTTTTAAAATTTTTTGAAAATTTTTAAAATTTTTTGAAAATTTTTTAAATTTTTTGAAAATTTTTAAAATTTTTTGAAAATTTTTTAAATTTTTTTTTTAAATTTTTTTATATTTTTTATTTAATTTTTTAAAAAAATTTATTTAATTTCTTAAATTTTTTTATAAATTTTTTTAAAAATTTTAAAAAAAATTTTAAAATTATTTAAAATTTTCTTAATTTTTTTAAAATTTTTTAAAAAATTTTTAAAAATTTTTTTAAAATTTTTTTTTAATTTTTTTTTAATTTTTATTTAATTTTTTTCAATTTTTAAAAAAAAAAGTTTTATTCTTTTTTATATTTAAATTTTTTTTTTAATTTTTTACAAAAAATTTTTTAATTTTTTTATATTTTTTAAATTTTTAAAGAATTTTTTTCTTTATTTTTTATTTTTTTTAATTTAAAAAAAAAATTATTTTGTTTTAAATTATTATTTTTTTAAATTTTTATTTGTTTATTTCTTTAATTTTTTTTATTTTTTTTAAATTTTTGATATTTTGTTTTAATTTTTTTATATTTTTTAAAAAAAATTTTAAAAAATTTTATTTAATATTAAAAAATTTTTTTAAATTTAAAATTATTTTATATTTTTTTTAATTTTTTACAATTATTTTTAAATTTTTTTATATTTTTTAAATTTAAAAAAAAATTTTCTTTATTTTTATTTTTTTTTTAATTTTAAAAAATTTTATTTGTTTTTGTTTTAAATTATTATTTTTTAAAATTTTTTATATATATTTTTTTAAAATTTTTTAAAAATTATTATTTAATTTTTAAAATTTTTTTAAATTTAAAATTTTTTTGAAATTTTTTTAAATTTTTTTTAATTTCTTTAATTTTTTTTAATTTTTATTTAACTTTTTTAAATTTTTTTAAAATTTTGCTTTAATTTTTTAACAATTTTTTTTAAATGTTTTAAAAAAAAAATAATTTTTTTAAAATTTTTTTAAAATTTTTATTTAATTTTTAAAAATTTTTAAAAATTTTTTTAAATTTAAAATTTTTTTAAAATTTTTAAAATTTTTTAAAATCAATTTTTTAAATTTTTATTTAATTTTTCAATTTTTTTTAAATTTAAATTTTTTTAAATATTTTTTTAAATTTTTTAACAATTTTGAAATTTTTTTTTTAATTTTTATTTTTCTTTTATTTTACTTTTTTAATTTTTTTAAATTTAATTTTTTTTTAATTTTCTTATTTTTTAAAATTTTTTAAATTTTTAAAAAAAATTTTTGAAAATTTAAAAAAAATTTTTTTAATTTTTTATATTCTTTTTTAATTTTCTTTAAATTTTTATTTAATTTTTTAAATTTTTTAAATTTTTTTTAAAAATATTTTTAAAATTTTTAAAATTTTGTTTTAATTTTTTAACATTTTTTTTAAATATTTAAAAAAAAAAATTTTAATTTTTTTTTAATTTTTTTTTAAATTTTTACAAAAAATTTTTTTTATATATTTTTAATATTTAAAAAAAAATTTCTTTATTTTTTATTTTTTTTAATTTAAAAAAATTTATTTATTTTTGTTTTAAATTATTAATTTTTTTTAAAATTTTTATTTGTTTATTTTTTTAAATTTTTTTTATTTTTCTTTTAAATTTTTGTATATTTTTTAACAATTTTAAATTTTTTTTTTTAAATTTTTATTTTTCTTTTATTTTACTTTCTTTAATTTTTTTAAATTTTAAATGTTTTTTTTAATTTTCTTATAATTTTTTTATTTTTTTTTAATTTTTAAAATTTTTAAATTTTTTTAAAAATTTTTTTTTAAATTTTCAAAAAAATTTAAAAAATTTTTTTTTTTAATTTTACAATTTTTTTTAAATTTTTATTTAACTTTTTTTTTTTTTTTAATTTTTTAAGAAAAAATTTTGAAAATTTTTAAAAATTTTTTAAAATTTTTAAAATTTTGTTTTAATTTTTTAACAATTTTTTTTAAATGTTTTAAAAAAAATTTAAATTTTTTTCTCAATTTTTTTTAAAAATTTATATTTAATTTTTTAAAATTTAAAAAAAATTCTTTTTTTTATATTTAAATTTTTTTAATTTTTTTTAAAAATTTAAAATTTTTTTTCAAATTATTTAAAAAAAATTTTTTTAAATTTTTTAAAAAAAATTTTAAATTTAAATTTTTTTTAATTTTTTTATATATATTTTTAAAATTTAAAAAAAAATTTCTTTATTTTTTATTTTTTTTTAATTTAAAAAAAAATTATTTATTTTTGTTTTAAATTATTAATTTTTTAAAATTTTTATTTGTTTATTATTTTTTATTTTTCTTTTAAATTTTTATATATTTTTTTTATTAAAAATTTTTTTTTTATATTTTAAATTTTTTTATTTTTTTTTTAATTTTTTTAAAAAAATTTTTGGAAATTTTTTAAAAATTTTTTGAAAATTTTTGGAAATTTTTTAAAAAATTTTTGAAAATTTTTGGAAATTTTTTAAAAATTTTTGAAAATTTTTTAAAATTTTTTTTAAATTTTTTTTATATTTTTTATTTAATTTTTTTAAAATTTTTATTTAATTTTTAAATTTTTTTTAAATTAAAATTTTTTTTATTTTTTTTTTAAATTTTTAATTTTTTATTCAATTTTTTAAAAAATAATTTTATTTTTTTTATTTTTAAATTTTTTTTTAATTTTTTTAAAAATTTTTACAAATTTTTTTCAAATTTATTTAAAATTTTTTAAAAATTTTTTTAAAATTTTTATTTAACTTTTTTTATTTTTTTAAGTTTTTATTCGTTTATTTTTTTTAATTTTTTTAATTAAAATTTTGAAATTTTTTAAAAATTTTTTAAAATTTTTAAAATTTTGTTTTAATTTTTTAACAATTTTTTTTAAATGTTTTAAAAAAAAATTTTTAATTTTTTCCTCAATTTTTTTTTTAAATTTTTATTTAATTTTTTAAAATTTAAAAAAAAATTTTTTATATTTAAATTTTTTTAAATTTTTTTAAAAATTTAAAATTTTTTTTCAAATTATTTAAAAAAAAATTTTTTTAAATTTTTTAAAAAAATTTTTAAATTTAAATTTTTTTTTAAATTTTTCACAATTTTTTTTTTAATTTTTCTTAAATTTTTAAAATTTTAAAAAAATTTCTTTATTTTTTTTTAATTTAAAAAATTTTTTTTTTTTTTAATTTAAAAAAATTTATTTATTTTTGTTTTCAATTATTAATTTTTTTTTAATTTTTATTTGTTTATTTTTTTTTATTTTTCTTTTAAATTTTTGTATATATTTTTTATTTAAAAATTTTTTTTTGTATTTTAAAATTTTTTTATTTTAATTTTTTAAAAATTTTTTTAAAATTTTTATTTAATTTTTAAATTTTTTTTAATTTTTTTGAAATTTTTTAAAATTCTTCTGAAAATTTAAAAAAAAATTTTTTTAATTTATTAAATTTTTTTTAAATTTTTATTTAATTTTTATTTAATTTTTTTAAATTTTTTAATTTTTTTTAAATTTAAAATTTTTTTTTATTTTTTTACAAATTTTTTTTAAATTTTTTTTAAAATTTTTTTTTAAATTTTACAAAAAATTTTTTTTATATATATTTTTAAAATTTAAAAAAAAATTTCTTTATTTTTTATTTTTTTAATTTAAAAAAAAATTATTTATTTTCGTTTTAAATTATTAATTTTTTAAAATTTTTATTTGTTTATTTTTTTTTATTTTTTTTTATTTTTCTTTTAAATTTTTATATATTTTTTTTATTAAAATTTTTTTTTATATTTTAAATTTTTTTATTTTTTTTTTAATTTTTTTAAAAAAAATTTTGGAAATTTTTTAAAAATTTTTTGAAAATTTTTGGAAATTTTTTAAAAAATTTTTGAAAATTTTTGGAAATTTTTTAAAAATTTTTTGAAAATTTTTTTATATTTTTTTTTAATTTTTTTATATTTTTTAAAAAAAAATTTAAAAAATTTTATTTAATTTTAAAAAAATTTTTAAATTTAAAATTATTTTATATTTTTTTTAATTTTTTATAATTATTTTTAAATTTTTTTATATTTTTTAAATTTAAAAAAAAAATTTCTTTATTTTTTATTTTTTTTTTAATTTAAAAAAATTTATTTGTTTTTGTTTTAAATTATTATTTTTTAAAAATTTTTTATATATATTTTTTTAAATTTTTTTAAAAATTATTATTTAATTTTTAAAATTTTTTTTAAAATTTTTTTTAAATTTAAAATTTTTTTGAAATTTTTTAAAATTTTTTTAATTTTTTAATTTTTTTTTAAATTTTTATTTAACTTTTTTATTTTTTTTTAATCTTTTAAAAAAAAAATTTGAAATTTTTTTTAAATTTTTTTGAAAATTTTTTAAAATTTTTTTGAAATTTTTGTAAATTTTTTTTTAAATTTTTTTATATTTTTTATTTAATTTTTTAAAAAATTTTATTTAATTTTTAAAATTTTTTAATAAATTTTTTTTTGAATTTAAAAATTTTTTGAAAATATTTTAAAAATTTTTTGAAAATTTTTTAAAAATTTTTTAAAATTTTTTTATATTTAAAAAAATTTTTTTAATTTTTATTTAATTTTAAATTTTAAATTTTTTTATATTTTTTTTTAATTTTTTACAATTTTTTTTTAATTTTTTTTATTTTTTTTAATTTTAAAAAAATTTTATTTACTTTTGTTTTAAATTATTATTTTTTTTTTAATTTTTATTTGTTTATTTTTCTTTTAAATTTTTGTATATTTTTTAACAATTTTAAATTTTTTTTTAAATTTTTATTTTTCTTTTATTTTACTTTCTTTAATTTTTTTTAAATTTTAAATGTTTTTTTTTAATTTTCTTATAATTTTTTTATTTTTTTTAAATTTTTAAAATTTTTTAATTTTTTTTTAATTTTTTAAATTTTTTTTTTTAATTTTTATTTAACTTTTTTTATTTTTTTTTATTTTTAAAAAAAAATTTGAAATTTTTTTTAAATTTTTTAAAATTTTTTGAAAATTTTTGTAAATTTTTTTTTTAATTTTTTTATATTTTTTATTTAATTTTTTAACAATTTTTTTTAAATGTTTTAAAAAAAAATTTTAAATTTTTTTCTCAATTTTTTTTAAAAATTTTTATTTAATTTTTTAAAATTTAAAAAAAAAATTATTTTTTTATATTTAATTTTTTTTAAAATTTTTTAAAAAAATTAAATTTTTTTTAAATTTTTTAATTTTTTTTTTAAATTTAAATTTTTTTTTTAATTTTTTACAAAAAATTTTTTAATTTTTTTTATATTTTTAAAATTTTTAAAGAATTTTTTTCTTTATTTTTTATTTTTTTTTAATTTAAAAAAAAATTATTTTGTTTTAAATTATTATTTTTTTTACATTTTTATTTGTTTATTTTTTTAATTTTTTTTATTTTTTTTAAATTTTTGATATTCTTTTTTAATTTTTTTATATTTTTTAAGAAAAAATTTAAAAAATTTTAAATTTAAAATTATTTTATATTTTTTTTAATTTTTTACAATTATTTTTAAATTTTTTTATATTTTTTAAATTTAAAAAAAAATTTCTTTATTTTTTATTTTTTTTAATTTTAAAAAAATTTTATTTATTTTTGTTTTAAATTATTATTATTTTTTTAATTTTTATTTGTTTATTCTTCTTTTAAATTTTTGTATATTTTTTAACAATTTTAAATTTTTTTTTTAAATTTTTATTTATCTTTTATTTTACTTTCTTTAATTTTTTTTAAATTTTAAATGTTTTTTTTAATTTTCTTATAATTTTTTTATTTTTTTTAAATTTTTAAAATTTTTTTTTTTTTAATTTTTTAAATTTTTTTTTTAAATTTTTATTTAACTTTTTTTATTTTTTTTAATTTTTAAAAAAAAATTGAAATTTTTTTTAAATTTTTTAAAATTTTTTGAAAATTTTTGTAAATTTTTTTTAAATTTGTATTTAATTTTTAAAAATTTTTTAAAAATTTTTTTAAAAATGTAAAATTTTTTTAAAAATTAAAATTTTTTTTTCAAATTATTTAAAATTTTTTTAATTTATTTTAAATTTTTTAAAAAATTTTTTAAAATTTTTTTACATTTTCTATTTATTTTTTTTAAAAAATTTTAAATTTAAAAAAAAATTTTATTTTTTTTTTATTTTTTTTTAAGTTTTTATTTGTTTATTTTTTTTATTTTTCTTTTAAATTTTTGTATATTTTTTTTATTTAAATTTTTTTTTATATTTTAAAATTTTTTTATTTTAATTTTTTTTAGTTTTTTAAAATTTTTTTTAAAAATTTTTTTTTAAATTTTTTTTTAAATTTTTTGAAATTTTTTTAAAATTTTTGTAAATTTTTTTTTTAATTTTTTTATATTTTTTATTTAATTTTTTGAAAAATTTTATTTAATTTTTAAAAATTTTTTTAAAAATTTTTGGAAATTTTTTAAAATTTTTTTGAAAATTTTTTACAATTTTTTATTTAATTTTTTAAAAAATTTTCAAATTTAAAAAAAAATTTAATTTTTTTTTTTTAAGTTTTTATTCGTTTATTTTTTTTAATTTTTTTAATTAAAATTTTGAAATTTTTTAAAAATTTTTTAAAATTTTTAAAATTTTGTTTTCATTTTTTAACAATTTTTTTAAATGTTTAAAAAAAAATTTAAAATTTCTTTCTCAATTTTTTTTAAAAATGTTTATTTAATTTTTTAAAATTTAAAAAAATTCTTTTTTTTATATTTAAATTTTTTTAATTTTTTTTAAAAATTTAAAATTTTTTTTTTCAAATTATTTAAAATTTTTTTTTTAAATTTTTTAAAAAAATTTTTAAATTTAAATTTTTTTTTAAATTTTTTTTTAAATTTTTCACAAATTTTTTTTTAATTTTTCTTATATTTTTAAAATTTTAAAAAAATTTCTTTATTTTTTTTAATTTAAAAAAAATTTATTTTTTTTTTAATTTAAAAAAAATTTATTTATTTTTGTTTTCAATTATTATTTTTTTTTTAATTTTTATTTGTTTATTTTTTTTTTTATTTTTATTTTTCTTTTAAATTTTTGTATATATTTTTTATTTAAAAAATTTCTTTTTATATTTTAAATTTTTTTATTTTTTTTAATTTTTTTAAAAATTTTTTTGGAAATTTTTTAAAAATTTTTTGAAATTTTTTTAAAATTTTTTAAAAAATTTTTTATATTTTTTATTTAATTTTTTTTAGATTTTTATTTAATTTTTAAAAAAAATTTTTTTTTTAATTTTATTTTTCCTTTATTTCAATCTTTTAATTTTTTTGAATTTTTTAAAATTTTTTGAAAATTTTTGTAATTTTTTTTTTAAATTTGTATTTAATTTTTTAAATTTTTTTTAAAATTTTTTAAAAATTTAAATTTTTTTTTCAAATTATTTAAAATTTTTTTAATTTATTTTAAATTTTTTAAAAAATTTTTTTAAATTTTTCTTTTAAATTTTTTTTACAATTTTTAATTATTTTTTTTAAAAAATTTTAAATTTAAAAAAAAATTTATTTTTTTTTATTTTTTTTTAAGTTTTTATTTGTTTATTTTTTTTATTTTTTTTATTTTTCTTTTAAATTTTTGTATATTTTTTTTATTTAAATTTTTTTTATATTTTAAAATTCTTTTATTTTAATTATTTTTATTTTTTTTTAATTTTTTTTAAAAATTTTTTAAGAATTTTTTTTAAAAAATATTTTTAAAATTTTTTAAATTTTTTAAAATTTTGCTTTAATTTTTTAACAATTTTTTTTAAATGTTTTAAAAAAAAATTTAATTTTTTTAAAATTTTTTTTAAATTTTTATTTAATTTTTAACATTTTTTAAATTTTTTTTTTAAATTTAAAATTTTTTTAAAAATTTTTATAAAATTTTTTAAAATCAATTTTTTAAATTTTTATTTAATTTTTCAATTTTTTTTTTAAATTTAAATTTTTTTTTATATTTTTTAAAATTTTTTAACAATTTTTAAAATTTTTTTTTAATTTTTATTTTTCTTTTATTTTACTTTTTTAATTTTTTTAAATTTAATTTTTTTTTAATTTTCTTATTTTTTTAAATTTTTTAAATTTTTAAAATTTTTTTTTGAAAATTTAAAAAGTTTTTTTTTAATTTTTTATATTTTTTTTTAATTTTCTTTAAATTTTTATTTAATTTTTTAAATTTTTTAATTTTTTTTTAAAAATATTTTTAAAATTTTAAAAATTTTGTTTTAATTTTTTAACAATTTTTTTAAATGTTTTAAAAAAAATTTTTAAATTTTTTTTTTAATTTTTTTTTAAATTTTTACAAAAAATTTTTTTTTATATATTTTTAAAATTTAAAAAAAAATTTCTTTATTTTTTATTTTTTTTAATTTAAAAAAATTTATTTATTTTTGTTTTAAATTATTAATTTTTTTTTAATTTTTATTTGTTTATTTTTTTAAATTTTTTTTATTTTTCTTTTAAATTTTTGTATATTTTTTAACAATTTTAAATTTTTTTTTTAAATTTTTATTTTTCTTTTATTTTACTTTCTTTAATTTTTTTTAAATTTTAAATGTTTTTTTTTAATTTTCTTATAATTTTTTTATTTTTTTTAAATTTTTAAAATTTTTTAATTTTTTTTTAATTTTTTAAATTTTTTTTTTAAATTTTTATTTAACTTTTTTTATTTTTTTTAATTTTTTAAAAAAAAAATTGAAATTTTTTTTAAATTTTTTAAAATTTTTTGAAAATTTTTGTAAATTTTTTTTAAATTTGTATTTAATTTTTTAAATTTTTTTAAAATTTTTTTAAAAATGTAAAATTTTTTTAAAAATTTAAAAATTTTTTTCAAATTATTTAAAATTTTTTTAATTTATTTTAAATTTTTTAAAAAATTTTTTAAATTTTTTTTTAAATTTAAAAATTTTTTTAAATTTTTTTAATTTTTTTTTACATTTTTTATTTATTTTTTTAAAAAAATTTTAAATTTAAAAAAAAATTTTATTTTTTTTATATTTTTTTTTTATTTTTCTTTTAAATTTTTGTATATTTTTTTTATTTAAATTTTTTTTTATATTTTAAAATTTTTTTATTTTAATTTTTTTAGTTTTTTAAAATTTTTATTTAAAAATTTTTTTTTAAATTTTTTTTTAAATTTTTTGAAATTTTTTGAAAATTTTTGTAAATTTTTTTTTTAATTTTTTTATATTTTTTATTTAATTTTTTGAAAAATTTTATTTAATTTTTAAAATTTTTTTTAAAAATTTTTGGAAATTTTTTAAAAAATTTTTTTGAAAATTTTTTACAATTTTTTATTTAATTTTTTAAAAAATTTTCAAATTTAAAAAAAAAATTTAATTTTTTTTTTTTAAGTTTTTATTCGTTTATTTTTTTTAATTTTTTTAATTAAAATTTTGAAATTTTTTAAAAATTTTTTAAAATTTTTAAAATTTTGTTTTCATTTTTTAACAATTTTTTTAAATGTTTTAAAAAAAAATTTAAAATTTCTTTCTCAATTTTTTTTAAAAATTTTTATTTAATTTTTTAAAATTTAAAAAAATTCTTTTTTTTATATTTAAATTTTTTAAAATTTTTTTAAAAATTTAAAATTTTTTTTTCAAATTATTTAAAAATTTTTTTTTAAATTTTTTAAAAAAATTTTTAAATTTAAATTTTTTTTTTAAATTTTTTTTTAAATTTTTCACAAAAATTTTTTTTAATTTTTCTTATATTTTTAAAATTTTAAAAAAATTTCTTTATTTTTTTTAATTTAAAAAAAAATTATTTTTTTTTTAATTTAAAAAAAATTTATTTATTTTTGTTTTCAATTATTATTTTTTTTTTTAATTTTTATTTGTTTATTTTTTTTTTATTTTTTTTATTTTTCTTTTAAATTTTTGTATATATTTTTTATTTAAAATTTTTTTTTTATATTTTAAATTTTTTTATTTATTTTAATTTTTTTAAAAATTTTTTTGGAAATTTTTTAAAAATTTTTTGAAATTTTTTTAAAATTTTTTAAAAAATTTTTTATATTTTTTATTTAATTTTTTTTAGATTTTTATTTAATTTTTAAAAAAAAATTTTTTTTTTAATTTTATTTTTCCTTTATTTCAATCTTTTAATTTTTTTAAATTTTTTAAAATTTTTTGAAAATTTTTGTAAATTTTTTTTTAAATTTGTATTTAATTTTTTAAATTTTTTTAAAAATTTTTTAAAAATTTAAATTTTTTTTTCAAATTATTTAAAATTTTTTTAATTTATTTTAAATTTTTTAAAAAATTTTTAAAATTTTTTTTAAATTTTTCTTTTAAATTTTTTTTACAATTTTTATTTATTTTTTTAAAAAAATTTTAAATTTAAAAAAAATTTTATTTTTTTTTATTTTTTTTTAAGTTTTTATTTGTTTATTTATTTTTTTTTTTCTTTTAAATTTTTGTATATTTTTTTTATTTAATTTTTTTTTATATTTTAAAATTTTTTTATTTTAATTTTTTTTATTTTTTTTAAATTTTTTTAAAAATTTTTTTTTAATTTTTTTTAAAAATTTTTTTAAAATTTTTTTTAAAAAATATTTTTAAAATTTTTAAAATTTTTTTTTAATTTTTATTTTTCTTTTATTTTACTTTTTTAATTTTTTTAAATTTAATTTTTTTTTAATTTTCTTATTTTTTAAAATTTTGAAAATTTTTAAAATTTTTTTTTGAAAATTTAAAAATTTTTTTTTTAATTTTTTATATTTTTTTTTAATTTTCTTTAAATTTTTATTTAATTTTTTAAATTTTTTAATTTTTTTTAAAAAATATTTTTAAAATTTTAAAAATTTTGTTTTAATTTTTTAACAATTTTTTTAAATGTTTTAAAAAAAAATTTTAAATTTTTTTTTTAATTTTTTTTTAAATTTTTACAAAAAATTTTTTTTTATATATTTTTAAAATTTAAAAAAAAATTTCTTTATTTTTTATTTTTTTTAATTTAAAAAAGTTTATTTATTTTTGTTTTAAATTATTAATTTTTTTTTAATTTTTATTTGTTTATTTTTTTAAATTTTTTTTATTTTTCTTTTAAATTTTTGTATATTTTTTAACAATTTTAAATTTTTTTTTAAAATTTTTATTTTTCTTTTATTTTACTTTCTTTAATTTTTTTTAAATTTTAAATGTTTTTTTTTAATTTTCTTATAATTTTTTTATTTTTTTTAAATTTTTAAAATTTTTTAATTTTTTTTTAATTTTTTAAATTTTTTTTTAAAATTTTTATTTAACTTTTTTTATTTTTTTTAATTTTTTAAAAAAAAATTGAAATTTTTTTTAAATTTTTTAAAATTTTTTGAAAATTTTTGTAAATTTTTTTTAAATTTGTATTTAATTTTTTAAATTTTTTTAAAATTTTTTTAAAAATGTAAAATTTTTTTAAAAATTTAAAAATTTTTTTCAAATTATTTAAAATTTTTTTAATTTATTTTAAATTTTTTAAAAAATTTTTTAAAATTTTTTTTAAATTTAAAAATTTTTTTAAATTTTTTTAAATTTTTTTTACATTTTTTATTTATTTTTTTAAAAAAATTTTAAATTTAAAAAAAAAATTATTTTTTTTATATTTTTTTTTATTTTTCTTTTAAATTTTTGTATATTTTTTTAATTTAAATTTTTTTTATATTTTAAAATTTTTTTATTTTAATTTTTTTAGTTTTTTAAAATTTTTTTTAAAAATTTTTTTTTTAAATTTTTTTTTAAATTTTTTGAAATTTTTTGAAAATTTTTGTAAATTTTTTTTTTAATTTTTTGTATATATTTTATTTAATTTTTTGAAAAATTTTATTTAATTTTTAAAATTTTTTTTAAAAATTTTTGGAAATTTTTTAAAATTTTTTTGAAAATTTTTTACAATTTTTTATTTAATTTTTTAAAATATTTTCAAATTTAAAAAAAAAATTTAATTTTTTTTTTTAAGTTTTTATTCGTTTATTTTTTTTAATTTTTTTAATTAAAATTTTGAAATTTTTTAAAAATTTTTTAAAATTTTTAAAATTTTGTTTTCATTTTTTTACAATTTTTTTTAAATGTTTTAAAAAAAAAATTTAAAATTTCTTTCTCAATTTTTTTTTAAAAATTTTTATTTAATTTTTTAAAATTTAAAAAATTCTTTTTTTTATATTTAAATTTTTTAAAATTTTTTTAAAAATTTAAATTTTTTTTTTCAAATTATTTAAAAAATTTTTATTTTAAATTTTTTAAAAAAATTTTTAAATTTAAATTTTTTTTTTAAATTTTTCACAAAATTTTTTTTAATTTTTCTTATATTTTTAAAATTTTAAAAAAATTTCTTTATTTTTTTTAATTTAAAAAAAATTTATTTTTTTTTTAATTTAAAAAAAATTTATTTATTTTTGTTTTCAATTATTATTTTTTTTTTAATTTTTATTTGTTTATTTTTTTTATTTTTTTTTATTTTTCTTTTAAATTTTTGTATATATTTTTTATTTAAAAATTTTTTTTTATATTTTAAATTTTTTTATTTTTTTTAATTTTTTTTAAAATTTTTTTGGAAATTTTTTAAAAATTTTTTGAAATTTTTTTAAAATTTTTTAAAAAATTTTTTATATTTTTTATTTAATTTTTTTTAGATTTTTATTTAATTTTTAAAAAAAAAATTATTTTTTTTTAATTTTATTTTTCCTTTATTTCAATCTTTTAATTTTTTTAAATTTTTTAAAATTTTTTGAAAATTTTTGTAAATTTTTTTTTAAATTTGTATTTAATTTTTTAAATTTTTTTAAAATTTTTTAAAAATTTAAATTTTTTTTCAAATTATTTAAAATTTTTTTAATTTATTTTAAATTTTTTAAAAAATTTTTAAAAATTTTTTTAAATTTTTCTTTTAAATTTTTTTTACAATTTTTATTTATTTTTTTAAAAAAATTTTAAATTTAAAAAAAAATTTATTTTTTTTTATTTTTTTTTTAAGTTTTTATTTGTTTATTTATTTTTTTTTCTTTTAAATTTTTGTATATTTTTTTATTTAATTTTTTTTTATATTTTAAAATTTTTTTATTTTAATTTTTTTTTTTTTTTTAAATTTTTTTAAAAAATTTTTTTAATTTTTTTTTAAAAATTTTTTTAAAATTTTTTTTAAAAAATATTTTTAAAATTTTTAAAATTTTTTAAAATTTTGCTTTAATTTTTTAACAATTTTTTTAAATGTTTTAAAAAAAAAATTTAATTTTTTAAATTTTTTTTTTAAATTTTTATTTAATTTTTAACATTTTTTAAAATTTTTTTTAAATTTAAAATTTTTTTTAAAATTTTTAAAATTTTTTAAATTCAATTTTTTAAATTTTTATTTAATTTTTCAATTTTTTTTTAAATTTAAAAATTTTTTTAAATTTTTTTTAAAATTTTTTTTAAATTTTTTTTAAAAATTTTTTTTACATTTTTTATTTATTTTTTTAAAAAAATTTTAAATTTAAAAAAAATTTTTATTTTTATTTAAGTTTTTATTTGTTTATTTTTTTTTATTTTTTTTATTTTTCTTTTAAATTTTTGTATATTTTTTTTATTTAATTTTTTTTTATATTTTAAAATTCTTTTATTTTAATTATTTTTATTTTTTTTTAAATTTTTTTTAAAATTTTTTTTAATTTTTTTTAAAAATTTTTTTAAAATTTTTTTTAAAAAATATTTTTAAAATTTTTAAAATTTTTTAAAATTTTGCTTTAATTTTTTAACAATTTTTTTTAAATGTTTTAAAAAAAAATTTAATTTTTTTTAAATTTTTTTTTTAAATTTTTATTTAATTTTTAACATTTTTTAAAATTTTTTTTAAATTTAAAATTTTTTTTAAAATTTTTAAAATTTTTTAAATTCAATTTTTTAAATTTTTATTTAATTTTTCAATTTTTTTTTAAATTTAAAAATTTTTTTAAATTTTTTTTAAAAAATTTTTTTACATTTTTTATTTATTTTTTTAAAAAAATTTTAAATTTAAAAAAAATTTTTATTTTTATTTAAGTTTTTATTTGTTTATTTTTTTTTATTTTTTTTATTTTTCTTTTAAATTTTTGTATATTTTTTTTATTTAATTTTTTTTTATATTTTAAAATTCTTTTATTTTAATTATTTTTATTTTTTTTTAAATTTTTTTTAAATTTTTTTTTTAATTTTTTTTAAAAATTTTTTTAAAATTTTTTTTAAAAAATATTTTAAAATTTTTAAAATTTTTTAAAATTTTGCTTTAATTTTTTAACAATTTTTTTAAATGTTTTAAAAAAAAATTTAATTTTTTTTAAATTTTTTTAAAATTTTTATTTAATTTTTAACATTTTTTAAAATTTTTTTTTAAATTTAAAATTTTTTTAAAAATTTTTATAAAATTTTTTAAAATCAATTTTTTAAATTTTTATTTAATTTTTCAATTTTTTTTTAAATTTAATTTTTTTTTTAATTTTTTATATTTTTTTTTAATTTTCTTTAAATTTTTATTTAATTTTTTAAATTTTTTAATTTTTTTTTAAAAATATTTTTAAAATTTTAAAAATTTTGTTTTAATTTTTTAACAATTTTTTTAAATGTTTTAAAAAAAATTTAAAATTTTTTCCTCAATTTTTTTTAAAAATTTTTATTTAATTTTTTAAAATTTAAAAAAAATTCCTTTTTTTATATTTAAATTTTTTAAAATTTTTTTAAAAATTTAAAATTTTTTTTTCAAGTTATTTAAAATTTTTTTAATTTTTTTAAATTTTTTAAAAAAAATTTTAAATTTAAATTTGTTTTAAATTTTTTTAAAAAAAATTTAAATTTAAATTTTTTTTAAATTTTTTTTTTAAATTTTTCACAAATTTTTTTTAATTTTTCTTATATTTTTAAATTTTTTAAAAAATTTCTTTATTTTTTTTTAATTTAAAAAATTTTTTTTTTTTAATTTAAAAAAAAATTATTTATTTTTGTTATCAATTATTAATTTTTTTTAATTTTTATTTTTTTATTTTTTTTATTTTTTTTTATTTTTCTTTTAAATTTTTGTATATATTTTTTATTTAAAATTTTTTTTTGTATTTTAAAATTTTTTTATTTTAATTTTTTAAATTTTTTAAAATTTTTATTTAATTTTTAAATTTTTTTTAAATTTAAATTTTTTTTATTTTTTTTAAATTTTTTAATTTTTTTTTCAATTTTTTTTTAAATTTTTATTTAATTTTTTCAATTTTTTTAAAAAAATTTTTATTTTTTTCATTTTTAAATTTTTTTTTAATTTTTTTAATAATTTTTACAAATTTTTTTCAAATTATTTAAAATTTTTTAAAATTTTTTTAAAAATTTTTATTTAACTTTTTTATTTTTTTTAATTTTTAAAAAAAAATTGAAATTTTTATTAAATTTTTTTGAAAATTTTTAAAATTTTTTGAAAATTTTTAAAAAATTTTTTTTTAATTTTTTAATATTTTTTATTTAATTTTTTAAAAAAATTTATTTAATTTCTTAAATTTTTTTATAAATTCTTTTAAAAATTTTAAAAAAAATTTTAAAATTATTTAAAATTTTCTTAATTTTATTTAATTTTTTTTTATATTTTAAAATTTTTTTATTTTAATTTTTTTTATTTTTTTTTTAAATTTTTTAAAAAAATTTTTTTTAATTTTTTTTAAAAATTTTTTTAAAATTTTTTTTAAAAAATATTTTTAAAATTTTTAAAATTTTTTAAAATTTTGCTTTAATTTTTTAACAATTTTTTTTAAATGTTTTAAAAAAAAATTTAATTTTTTAAATTTTTTTTTTAAATTTTTATTTAATTTTTAACATTTTTTAAAATTTTTTTTAAATTTAAAATTTTTTTTAAAATTTTTAAAATTTTTTAAATTCAATTTTTTAAATTTTTATTTAATTTTTCAATTTTTTTTTAAATTTAAAATTTTTTTAAATTTTTTTAAAAATTTTTTTTACATTTTTTATTTATTTTTTTAAAAAAATTTTAAATTTAAAAAAAATTTTTATTTTTATTTAAGTTTTATTTGTTTATTTTTTTTATTTTTTTTATTTTTCTTTTAAATTTTTGTATATTTTTTTTATTTAATTTTTTTTTATATTTTAAAATTCTTTTATTTTAATTATTTTTATTTTTTTTTAAATTTTTTTTAAAATTTTTTTTTAATTTTTTTAAAAAATTTTTAAAATTTTTTTTAAAAATATTTTTAAAATTTTTAAAATTTTTTAAAATTTTGCTTTAATTTTTTAACAATTTTTTTTAAATGTTTTAAAAAAAAATTTAATTTTTTTTAAATTTTTTTAAAATTTTTATTTAATTTTTAACATTTTTTAAAATTTTTTTTAAATTTAAATTTTTTTAAAAATTTTTATAAAATTTTTTAAAATCAATTTTTTAAATTTTTATTTAATTTTTCAATTTTTTTTTAAATTTAAATTTTTTTTTTAATTTTTTATATTTTTTTTTAATTTTCTTTAAATTTTTATTTAATTTTTTAAATTTTTTAATTTTTTTTAAAAATATTTTTAAAATTTTAAAAATTTTGTTTTAATTTTTTAACAATTTTTTTAAATGTTTTAAAAAAAAATTTAAAATTTTTTCCTCAATTTTTTTAAAAAATTTTTATTTAATTTTTTAAAATTTAAAAAAAATTCCTTTTTTTATATTTAAATTTTTTAAAATTTTTTTTAAAAATTTAAAATTTTTTTTTCAAGTTATTTAAAATTTTTTTAATTTTTTTAAATTTTTTAAAAAAAATTTTAAATTTAAATTTGTTTTAAATTTTTTTAAAAAAAATTTAAATTTAAATTTTTTTTAAATTTTTTTTTTAAATTTTTCACAAATTTTTTTTTAATTTTTCTTATATTTTTAAATTTTTTAAAAAATTTCTTTATTTTTTTTTTAATTTAAAAAATTTTTTTTTTTTAATTTAAAAAAAAATTATTTATTTTTGTTATCAATTATTAATTTTTTTTAATTTTTATTTTTTTATTTTTTTTTATTTTTTTTTATTTTTCTTTTAAATTTTTGTATATATTTTTTATTTAAAATTTTTTTTTTGTATTTTAAAATTTTTTTATTTTAATTTTTTTAAATTTTTTTAAAATTTTTATTTAATTTTTAAATTTTTTTTAAATTTAAATTTTTTTTATTTTTTTTTAAATTTTTTAATTTTTTTTTCAATTTTTTTTTAAATTTTTATTTAATTTTTTCAATTTTTTTAAAAAAATTTTTATTTTTTTCATTTTTAAATTTTTTTTTAATTTTTTTAATAATTTTTACAAATTTTTTTCAAATTATTTAAAATTTTTTAAAATTTTTTTTTAAAATTTTTATTTAACTTTTTTTATTTTTTTTAATTTTTAAAAAAAAATTGAAATTTTTATTAAATTTTTTTGAAAATTTTTAAAATTTTTTGAAAATTTTTAAAA